>NC_056747.1:897246496-897388996 GCF_019279795.1 Protopterus annectens | reverse complement strand
ACACGCAGAAGCACATCAGGAGACCCTTGTGAGACATACAGAACAAATGCCTAACTCACTGTACTTGTAAGGTAGATCTTGTGTCCTTTGAACCAAAACAGTTATTATTAGCATCTCTTAAACTGGAAGTTTTGCTGCATCACAGCTCTTTGTGATTTTTCCATATATTATATCACCCCTTTTTGACAGACTTTGCACATTGAAACATTGCTTATAATTTCTACTATTCTGAAATAGGAAACCATTTACGAATTTTTGTCTGCTGAAATAAAAAAACAGAATTTCAAGATTCAATCGCTGTGCATTCATGTTTTGTCCATCAAGTCAGACATAAATCTTACTGTTTGAAAACGAATAGATTTCCCTAGTAATATTAGTGCATTTCTTCATTAAAGCTGTAATGCTATAATTTCCATTTTATACTGTATTAATGATTATTATTAGTAATTATTGTGTGTAGCTTAAGACATGATGATCTAATACACAGATGTAACTAGAATTACATAAATAATTTTGCAAACAGGAATACTGATAATGTCTGTGAGTACTAAAGTCATTTTATCTTTTATGAATTTAGAAAGTTGCAAAGAGAATGGGATTGGAAACTAACAAGGTGTCATCTTTATGGAAAGATAAAGCTGTTGTAGAGATAAATGTTGCTGTTCTTTACAGTTTTCAGGTAAGACCCAATAATTTATAAACCTTTCTCTGTTGGTACTTAATGGTGTAGCAGCAGTAAATAGCCTTTGTGATTTTATAATTTTTATTTATTTATTTTATTCTACATTTGTTTACTGGGAAAGTCTGACTGGACATGGATCTTGTAGAATAGTGTGTGTGTGTGTGTGTGTGTGTGTATGTTGTACCTTTGAGAAGTGTTTCAAAGGTAGCACGTGCATATAAATAGCAAGCACTTGCTAGCTTCAGTGCCATTTTGAGAGTGCAGCCAGAGAGTGAGCATGTATGAGTGTGATAGCTAGTTTGTTTATAAGTTTACCTAAGTTAAAGTTATTAAGCTCAATCCTGATGTGTTTGTACATAATAAAGCTGCTTGAACAGAACCCATGAATGCTCGTCTGTTTTATCCTGACTGGACAAGCAACATGGTGTCAGAACTGGGATTCTGGAGACTGCTTTTCAGAGCTATGAGGTGCAGAGTTGACAGTGAAGGTAAACTAATTGAACCAAGTACAGAAAAGGGCCAGAAACAAACCAAAGGCAATGAAAACTTGCAGAAATGATTCATTTATTAAAAAAAAAGATAAAACAAAGCATTACAAGGGCACATAATGCATTATTAAACAAGCAAGAGGCACAAAAAGTTTGTTAATTAAACAGAATGTTTAAAATTAAGATATTTGATCAAATGATTATCAGAAATGCACATAAGGGGATAGGAATTGCCTCAGAATTGCAAAATGAGCATGTTTAAAGTAAAACAGGCATGTTTAGAGTAAAACAAGCACAAGAAAAGTGTAATGGCCATGAAAAAAGAATAAATAAGCAAATGAAAATAATAAAGGGCAGAAAGGGCATATTAAGCATAAATAAAGCAAGGCAACTGCATGTTTTTGGCAAACTACTGTGTTTTGGCATAAACTACTATTTTGCATTGATTGAAGCTATTAAGGGCATATCTAGAGTTATTCAAAGTATCTCAAAATGTGTAAAGATGCTTACATTGTGTGCCTATTACTGTGCATTTATTCTGAAGAGTTTGTGTGCAAAGTGTAACTATTTCACAAAGTGCAGTCAAAATACGGCCATTTTGAAAAGTTTCTTGTGCTAGGTTTGTCTATTCACAAAGTGTCACCATTACAGAGTGTTTCTTGCACTGTAAAGAATTATTTAGCAAGTACAGCCATTTTGGGAAAGTTTCAATGTGCTGTGTACTGTTTATTCTCAAAGTGCAATTACTTTGAAATGTTTTTACTTTGAGCTTCTTCTGCCCAGTTTATTCTTACAGTGCAGTTATTTTGAAATGTTTCTTCCACTGATAAGAGGTGATTTCTTACAATACAGTGATTTCAAAAGTATTGTCGTGCCTGGGAGACTTATTTCGCAAAGTTCAGTTATTCAGAGGCTTGTTGTGCTACTGTACTGGGAATAGTTGCAAATGCTGGCATAAATTTCTGGCATGTGTGTGTGTGTGTGTGTGTGTGTGTGTGTGTGTGTGTGTGTGTGTGTGTGTGTGTGTGTGTGTGTGTGTTTATGCATACTTGCAAAATGCCTTCACTCATATGTGTTAATATGGCAGAGGCATTTTGAAAATATGACCACTTGAGTTTGATCAGAATATTGCAAATAATTGGAGAATATATGAGCAAGAGTATGATATTTTTATACAAGCAGCTTATTCTGACAAAGATGCATGCATCAGGGCATTCATTTTGCTAAACTTGACTGGGTCAGAGGCCATTGAAAGAGAGCGTTCATTTATGTATGCTCCAACAGTATATGAAGGAGAAGGTGAAAACCATCGTATTGTTGACAGGCTGAATCAAGGGAAGACCCCAAGTGTTTAAAATGTAAATTCAGGGAAATGTGTAACCCTCGGACAAATGTTACATTAGAGAGGCATTTGTTTTACATAAGAGATCAAAAGGAAGGAAACACTTTTGCAGCTTATATTACTGACCTGAGAAACAGAGCTAAAATTTGCAGATTTGGTGACTTAAAAGATGAGTTAATAAAGTACAGGTTTGTTTGTGGTATTAATAGTGCTGCAGTGAGAAAGATTTTACTTTGTTATAGTGATTTAATGCTGAGCAAATCTATTGAGATTTGTCAAATCCATGAAGTTACAGAAAGGCACACAAGTATGTTTGCAAGTGATAAGAGCATGGTTTTAGCAGGTTCCAGAACAAATTTAGACAGCATGCAACACATGGCTAGCAGAAGCAGGCCTAAGCACATGATAGTTGCCACCCCTGCAGGCTCTCCAGGCAAAACCCGTAGTTTTCCAACAAGTTCTAAGAGAAGGACATGCTCAGTGCAGTACAAGGGTGAGTCAGTAAAACCCAAATCAAGCTTTATTGTTAACTGTTGCAATTGTGGTGCCAATCATGAGTCTAAAAGAGAAAAATGCTTAATATTTGGTCAGCAATGCCACAAGTGTAAAAATGGAACCATTTTCAAAAGTTTTGCAAATCAAGTAAACCTCACACATTTATAAAGAAAGGTCACTCAAAAAAAGCAAGTTGGTCATCTAGAGAGCTGCAACACTGCTTTCTACATAGATGGTGTATCAGTAATTGGTTAAAAGGCTGATGCAGTAAATCTGTTGGCAAAGAATGAAGTGCTTTGTACTGTCCAGATCAATGGTAAATCCACCAAGTTCAAAGTAGACACTGGTTCAAAGTGTAATGTTATGTCAGCAGATACTTTTGCTAAGGTGAGAGCTGGTGACCAACTTAATGTGGCCAGTTATGTGAAACTTGTTGCTTATGGAGGTGAAGAAATTCACACACTGAAGGCTCAGTAGTCCTTTCGTGTTGTTTGGCTAAGAACTGCTAAAGCTTACTATTCTATGTAGTCCAAACATCTGTGTAGTTATTGTTGAGTCTCAGAGACAGTTTGAGAATGAATTTGCTTTCCTTTACCAAAGAAGGTCATCATATAAACACATCTCCTAGCTGCAATTTTACTGAAGCTATTTTCTCAGACTATGCTGATGTTTTCGATGACAAGTTAGGCAACTTCCAGTTGTGTATTCTATGAAGTTAGACTCAGAAGTCAGTCCAGTGGTCAGACCAGCAAGAAAAGGTCTAATAGTGATGCAGAATAAAGTCAAAGCTCAGCTGGATAAAATGGTGTAGCGAGGTGTAATTTGTCCAGTTACAGAAACAACTGAATGTTTGTCGTCCATGGTAGCAGCCCACAAGAAAGGCTCAGACAAAATCAGAATATATATTGACCCAAGAGATTTGAACAAAGCATTAAAGGGACTGCATTATCTCATGCATATAGTCAAGGAAGTCACAGCCCTAATGCTGAATGCCACTGTTTTTTCTGTTTTGGATGCAAAATATTCATTTTGGCAAGTGAGGCTTGATCGCAAATCCTCACTAGTGACTACTTTCAGTACCCCATTTGGAAGATATAGATTCCTCAGGATGCCAGTTGGAATAAATTCTGCAAGTAAAGTTTTTCAGCGTGCAATGCAGCAAATTGTTTCAGGTTATCCTTGTGCCATAATAGTAGATGATTTATTGGTTGGAGGCAATGGTGAAGCAGAGGATGACAGAAACCTTAAGAAAGTTCTAGACAGTGCATGTGAAGTGAACTTGAAGCTCAATCCTCTGAAGTGCAAATTCAAACTACTAGAAGTTACATATGTAGGTCATGTATTTACTGGCACTGGTTTGCAACCAGACCCATCCAAACAAGCAGCCATTCTTGAGATGTCAGCACCAGATAATGTTCAAGCTCTACAATGTTTTCTTGGTATGGTCAACTATTTAGGCAAGTTTATACTAGACTTCAGTGAGTTGACAGCACCTTTGAGAGAGGTGATGCACACAAATGTTGCATGGTTATGAATGGAACAGCACCAGAGAGAATTTGAAGACCTTAAGCAGAAAATTGCTACCCCACCTACATTAAGTTATTATGATGTCAATAAACCAGTCACTCTTTCCTGTGATGCTACAAAATTTGGTCTTGGTGCAGTTATTCTTCAAGAAGGCAGACCAGTAGTCTGTGCATCTAGAACACTTGCCCAAACTGAGATGCAGTATGCTCAAATTGAGAAAGAACTTTTGGCAATAGTATTTGCATGTTCAAAGTTTCATGATTATATTTATGGTCAAGCTATTCAGATTGAAATTGATCACTAAACTCTAGTCACTATTTTAAAGAAGCCTATGCATTCCACTCCAATGCAATTACAAAGAATGATGCTCAAATAGCAAAACTACATTAATGTTGGATGGCCGTCAAAGCAGTCTAGTGTACCGCCTGAAGTGCAAATGTATTTTCCTTACAAAGATGAGATGTTGATGGAAGATGGCATTATTTTCAAAGGTCCTAAGATTGTTGTTCCTGCTTCCTTACAATGTGAATACATCTGGATTTTGCATCATGGTCACCCAGGTCCTGAATCTACCAAAAGAAGGGCGAGAGGACTAGTATTTTGGCCTTCTCCAGCAAAATATATTGATAAAGTACTTTCTTCTTGCTCGGTATGCAATAGTACTAAACCACATTTGCAAAAAGAACCACTTCAGCTAAGTCAAGTTCCTGAATTACCTGTAGCCACTGATATATCTGAGTGGAACAATCAGCATTACTTAGTATTGGCATACTCTTATTTGAACTGGCTTGAGATCGATTTACTACTTATCCTAGCGTCCACTGCTGTTATCACCAAGTTGAAATGTCATTTATCAGTCCATGGTAGTCCACACAAAGTTATTTCTGACAATGGTACCCAATTTACCAGTCAGTTGTTTCAGAAATTTGCAAAAGAATGGGACTTTGTACATGTTACTAGTACTCCAGAATATCCACAGTCAAATGGACCAGCTGAACGTACAGTATAGAGTACAAAGCAATTACTAGAGAAGTCAAAGTGTGATAATACCAATGTCTTTTTGAATTTACTCAGTCTCAGAAACATACCCCATGATGATATACTTGACCCACCTGCTCAGAGACTTCTATCTAGGCAAAGCAGAACAATATTGCCTATCAGTTCCAGTTTGTTGAGGCCTAAAGCAAAGAACAACAGAACAACTGGAGTCCAACTATACAGAAAGCATTTTTTCCAGAAGTCCAGTTATGATAAATTGAGCAGATTTCTTCATCCATTGAAAGAAGGAGAGACAGTGAGGATACAAACTGTGAAAGGTTTCGATAAGATGGGTCAAGTAACAGATATATGTGTCCATCTGAGATCCTACTTCTTAGACTCTGAGGATCTGGAGTACAGGAGAAACCACAAACATCTTTTTCCTGTATCAGAATCAATATAGCAGCATTGTTCTTGTGATACAGACTCTAGATCTCAGAGCAAGCCAGACAATGCTCCTGTTGCAGAACGTGTCTTAACTTCTACTTCCATTCCTGATGATGTTCCTGATGTCCCCAAAGTTGAGCATTCAGCAGAAACAGTCCTAGTTGTTAGACCTAATTCTAATTTCTATGTCACATGATTTGGTCATATTTCCAGACCTAGTGTGAAATACACAGCAACCTGGGCATAATTGTCTATATGTATTTAGTTCTGTATAATTGCATGACAAAAAATTATTTGTATTAATTGCAAGTCAATTGATGTCGTCAATAATGCATGACTCATTTCTCAAAGAGGGAGGATGTAGAATAGTGTGTGTGTGTTGTACCTTTAAGAAGCATTTCAAGGGCAGCACATGCATATAAATAGCAAGCACATGCTATCTTCAGTGCCATTTTGAGAGTGCAGCCAGACAGTGAGCATGTATGAGTGTAATAGCTAGTTTTGTTTATAAGTTTATTTAAGTTAAAGTTATTAAGCCTCAATCCTGTTGTCTTTGTACATAATAAAGCTGCTTGAACATAATCCATTAGTGCTTGTCTGTTTTATCCTGGCTGGATGAGGACAGATCCCATTTTTCAGAGGAGGCCCAGGGAGAAAAGCTGAGCTATTTTTGATAATGACAGTAAGATAAAAATAACATAACACCACAGAATATAAATGTGCTACTCCACAACAAAATGTCATTATTTAGACAACATTCCTTTCCTTTAGATTCTCCCATAGAAGTGTGTTCATTTACTTATTTAGTTACTTATTTTGTACCAAGTAAGTCCCATTTCTACAACTCTTCCAGGAGAGACCCAGGAAGCAAAATGTAGAGTAAACAATGAAATCATTTACAGCAGCAGATGTATGCTAATACTCAGTTAGCTATCAGCCATTTAAACCAGAGAAGCTTAGTAGCAGATCTATGTTATCAAACTTAACAGCCAGACACTGTGTGTGTTAATAAACAGTAAATTAATATTTTAAATGATTTAATCAAATCAGAGCAAGTTTCTTGAATGCAGTAACAGAAGCTATATCATTATGCTGTCTTACTTCCTATTCCAGGTGCTGTCATTAAAATCACTTAAAATGTATACCTAGTGGGACTAAAACCTGCAAGTGCCTATCCAGCAAGCTCAAAGTATGGCATTTGTACTATCACTATAATCTGGTAGGGATGGGGCGAGCAGCAGCACAGATGCAGTATGTAAATATTTTTTATATATTATTTGTTGACTGGGTTAGTCCTACTAGGCTGGTGGCCTCTTTTCAGGGGAGACCTAATGAACAGGAGAGGAAGGAAGCTAACAGCTCAGCTGCTAAATTTAAGCAGTTGGAAGAGGAATAGGATCCAGTAATTTCAGTGCAGTCTTTAAGGGCCAGGAGAAGGGGTGGGGGTCAGTAGGGCAAATACCATATTAAGGGACTGGGAGGAGAAGTTGGGACTAGTTACTGCATCATTGAGGGAGCATGTTAAGTAGTAAGGGGTCAATATGGCAGATGTTGCATTTAACAATTAAGAGTAGCAGAACAGGTGACTCAGTAGCTCATCTGGTGACTCAGTAGCTCATCTGGGGACTCAGTAGCTCATCTGGGGACTCAGTAGCTCATCTGGAGACTCAATATCTCATTTGATGACTCAGTAGTTCATCTGGGGACTCAGTAGCTCATCTGATGACTCAGTAGCTCATCTGGAGGCTCAATAGCTCATCAGATGACTCAGTAGCTCATCTGGGGACTCACTAACTAATCTGGGGACTCACTGGCTCATCTAGTGACACAATAGCTCATCTGGGGACTCAGTGGCTCATCTGGAGACTCAATAGCTCGTTTGAGGACTCAGTAGTTCATCTGGGGACTCGGTAGCTCATCTGATGACTCAGTAGCTCATCTGGAGACTCAATAGCTCATCAGATGACTCAGTAGCTCATCTGGGGACTCAGTAGCTCATCTGGAGACTCAATAGCTCATCAGATGACTCAGTAGCTCATCTGGGGACTCAGTAGCTCATTTGGTGAGTTAGTAGGTCATCTGCTGTATTCAAGGCCTAAGGAGGAAAGTGACTTATATGCAGCATTTAAATACAAGGAGAGGAATGAGAGGCCAATATGTCAGAAGTCGCATTCAAGGACTGGGAGGAGAATTGGTCCAGTAACTTAATATAAAACATTAAGGGCCAAGAGATGAGTAGGGGGGCAAATGTCAGTTGTATTTAAGGAATGGGAGGAAAAGAGGGCTAGCAACTTATGTGAAGCATTTAAAGTAGTAGGGGTTCAGTAGGTTAGATGTCACTTTTAAGGACTGGGAGAAGGCAGGCAGTAAAGTATATGTAGCATTTAAAGTGATAGAGTGGAGGAGTGACAATAAGTCAAGTGTTGCACTTAAGTAATTGGTGACAAAGGGGGCAGTTACTTATGTGTAACAAAAGATACTGGCAGAAAGTATGCTCATGATTTGCATTTGATACGATGTCCCAAATTAAAGGGATTGAAAGAACCACAACAATATCACAGGAGGGTGCAACAGTCTTCCATATTTCCAGGAGAACATGAGCAGTGTGGGACATATGGCCTTATCCAGAATGTATAGCAGGCTATTACACTGCTAAGATTCCTACTAGGTGCTGCGTATACAAACATTAAAGTTGAACAGAGCTGATGATGCTTCAGCTTATAAGCTAGAATAGGTGGGCCCTATTTTTCTGTAAATATTATTACCTTTTTGAGAATTATTGTAATAAGATATCCTAGCTGCATTAGCTAAAGATTATAAGTATTCATTATTTGGCAGCTGTACAACACAATTTAACTTTTCATTTCTCTTACACTGAAAAGCGTTGTATGTAAATGACTGCATTTAGTTTTTCTATTTTTGTATTCATTTTTATCTTATACTTTTTTATTACGATGATGTAATTGATCAAGTGTTAGAAAATGATACTTGATAATGTTTTGCTATATGTCCATTTAAAATGATCTATTCATAAATCATCCTTTGTTTTTAAGTGGCAATTAACACTTTTAACATAACCAAGTTTTACTGCAACTGAAATGTTGAATGCCTGCAGTAAAGTAATTGTGTATTAATTATTTAAGTATAAAAACATGTTACTGAATTAATGTCTTGTACGTGCGTACCTCTATGTGAAGGTTTGTTCCTGGAGTAGAAAGGTATGATAATATTATCTTGCATATTTTTAGTATCGGTGCAGACAATAAGGGCTTTCATAGCAGTGTCTATCGGTAACTAAAAAGCATCCATCAAGGCTCTTTTGGAAAGGATTACTTATAAAACATCATTTCATACTTTATAATAGACCTGTCATTTTGATGGTTTATTACTGTGTGAATGTTAGGCATTTAGGTTATTAAAATGTAGCGAAGGATTCTGCCACCTGGGCCAGATTAAAAAATGATTTGCCTCTTCTGTGCAGTGATAATAATATTACTGTAACTGCAAGTCATATTGACCTAAATAAAACTACACGAGTGTAAGAGCTTGTACAATAATACCCACATTAACTCTGTCTGCTTAACTACAGAACATAATTAATGAAGTCTATTACTGTTTCCTGCTTTCCAAGCAGAAATTTAAAACTGATCAAAATCTCCAGAATTCTGATATTATTACTGTCCGTCAGAAAAACATTCAACAGAGATATCGCACTATCTTAGAGGTACCAAGAGTCCTGAATTACAAGTATGTTTGGTTTTTCAAAACATTATCCAGGCATTAGGCATTATACAAACTGTTAAGATAAAAATAACATTGTAGATGGAAAAAAGACATATTGGTATAACATTCGACAAATGCAGCAGAATTAGTTTGATCTTTAGTGGCAAAATTAACTATTTCAGGAGTTGCAAAACAGGTGCTCGTTTTAACAAATATTTAATTGACATTGACAGCTATATTACTGAATTTGTAGCAACTATAAATTAATCCAGTGAGTCTGTATATATTACATAGTATTTATTTGTACTGTAGAAATTCTGTACTGGCTATTTTTAGTTTTAAAGCTTAATACATACTTAATCATGCATATTTGGTCTAATAGATCTAGATATGTGAAATTTAATTTATCTTTGTCAGACTGACCTTTTGTTTATTGTGATTCTTTTTTATGACAGAAACCTCTTAATAGTTACATGCACTTTTTTTGGACATCTTTTGACATGTTCACATGTGTTTTCCCTCCTCCATCTCTGTCTGCCAATGTATGTGTTTGTTTGCGTCTGTGATTGTGGGTGTGGGCATGTGTATAAAACATGCACACACATACTCTACATATATATATATATATATATATATATATATATATATATATATATATAACAGAAAATATTCAATAAACAAGGACAGTGATACTCTTAAACTTGCACAAATTACTGAATATGCTGTGCAAATGTTTTTAGTTTTGATTTTGTATTGCATTAATGAGTCAGCAGTATATTTTTCTTTTAACTTATGCAATTACACTCACCCCAGTAAACAAACCTAAATAAAAAAAAATGTATTTTTTTCTGGTGCATTATAGGGTGTGTTCCCTTTATAGTATTCTCTTTTTATCCTTTTTTAAATTAATTTTATTAAATGTATGAATAAACAATGCATTTTATACATTTTCAATCTTTTCCATGCTTGCCAACATCTACATTGCTATACTTCATAAGTCCATAGACAAATCGTTCAATCATTTATGCTTTTGCAGCACATGTATTTCTATTAAGCTTTTAATGACATTAAACAAAATCAAATAAGTATATGCTTTTCAAAAAATATTCTGTTTCAATTTGTAGAAACAGAATGTCACCATAATGGATCACCACTCTGCTGCAGAATCATTCATGAAGCATATAGAAAATGAATTCCGACTCCGTGGAGGCTGCCCTTCAGACTGGGTTTGGATCGTACCACCAATGTCTGGAAGTATTACCCCAGTGTTTCATCTGGAAATGCTCAATTATGTCCTAACACCCTTCTATTACTACCAGGTAATTAAGTGAATTATGTCCTAACAACCTTCCATTACTACCAGGTAATTAAGTGAATTATGTCCTAACACCCTTCTATTACTACCAGGCAATTAAGTGAATTATGTCCTAACAACCTTCTATTACTACCAGGTAATTAAGTGAATTATGTCCTAACACTCTTCTATTACTACCAGGTAATTAAGTGAATTATGTCCTAACAACCTTCTATTACTACCAGGTAATTAAGTGAATTATGTCTAAACACCCTTCTATTACTACCAGGCAATTAAGTCAAAGAACTATGATGATACTAGCGTATCGAATGCAGATGAACTGCAACACAAGATTCTAAAGTTTGCAGAGATTCAGAATATGCAGAAAGGCAGGGTTGAATTGCCTTTCGTCTGCAATGCTGCTTCGGCATTAGTATATTACATCCTGAGTGTTAGTGCTGTAGAATTCTAGAAAGCTCAGAAAACTAAAAAGAATGCTAGATTTATTTAAACTGTATCTTTTATCTTTTGTCTGATACTGATAAAGCAAACACCATTGAAAAGCTTAATTTTTCAGAAATGTGATAACTGTCTGAAGACTGAGTTAAAAATTAGATTATTTATTATTTTCAGTATGAACAGTCAGTTTGCTCTCCTCTGATATGTACAATCTCAAAAGTTAGCTGATTAAAAGCAGGAGGCTCAGAGGTTTACTATTTGTCCCTACCATTTTGACAGCTTCATTGAGTTGGTCTGCACTGTGTTGATCTTCCAGCAGTTATAGTAGAATTTCTACCACTTGATTACTATCATCTAATCATCATCATCATCTTCTTCTTCTTTCGGCTGTTCCCGTTAGGGGTCGCCACAGTGGATCATCTGTTTCCATTTCTTCCTGTCCTCTGCATCTTGCTGTGTCACACCAACCACCTACATGTCCTCTCTCACCACATCCATAAACCTTATCTTAGGCCTTCCTCTTTCTCTCTTACCTGGCAGCTCCATCCTTAGCATCTTTTTCCCAATATACTCAGCATCTCTCCTCAGCACATGTCCAAACCAACGTAATCTTGCCTCTCTGGCTTTGTCTCGAAACCTTCCAACCTGGGCTGACCCTCTAATATACTTATTCCTAATCCTGTCCACCCTCGTCACACCCAGTGCAAATCTTAACATCTTTAACTCTGCCAAATCCAGCTCTAACTCCTGCCTTTTTGTCAATGCCACTGTCTCTAACCCATATAACATAGCTGGTCTCACTACCCTCTTGTAGACCTTCCCTTTCGCTCTCACTGGTACTCGTCTGTCACAAATCACTCCTGACACTCTTCTCCACCCAATCCATCCTGCCTGTACTCTATTCTTCACCTCTCTTCCACACTCACCATTACTCTGAACTATTGCTCCCAAGTATTTAAACTCATCCACCTTCGCCACCTCTACTCCCTGCATCCTCACGATTCCTCTATCCTCCCTCTCATTCACACACACATATTCTGTCTTAGTCCTGCTGACCTTCATTCCTCTTCTCTCTAGAACATATCTCCATCTCTCCAGGGTCTCCTCCACCTGTTCCCTACTCTCACTACAGATCACAATGTCATCTGCAAACATCATAGTCCATGGGGACTCCTGTCTGATCTCGACTGTCAACCTGTCCATCACCATTGCAAATAAGAAAGGGCTCCGAGCTGATCCTTGATGTAACCCCACCTCCACCATTACTATCATCTAATGTCAGTCCCTAACAGTAGTACAACATTGTGGTTCCATTACTGGCATTGCAGCTCTTTGGATTACTAATAACTTAGCATGAGACCAGTTCTACTCCATCTCAAGGGAATTATAAGGGAGAGTATAAAGACACCAGTGCATACACAAAAACATAGGACTGCTTCACTGACATTTTTATCCTTCCAGGCCATGAAGGTGTATTCCTTTGTAGATAAATAGAGCCATTATTCTGACATTCACACCCACAGAAAACTTAGTCTATGGCTGTGACCACACATAAATGGAAAACTGTAGCACAACCCTTTGTTTAATATGGCCCTTCTTTGCTGATCTCTAAAGTAGATAAAAATATTGGTAGATTTTTTTTTTAGTGTTTATCTTGTTATATTACGCAGTACATGCCATTGGAATCTTCTATGGAAAACATACACTGAAATCTTTGATATGAATTGGGTTAAACCAAACACAAATCACACCACGTTAATATAGCATACAATTATACAACTCTTTAAAGCACTGCAAATACCGCACTGTAATGGGAAATAACTAAAAATCACCAGTGCTTATAGAATATTCCTAAAATATCTAGTTGCCAAAGAAATTATCGGTCATGTTATGCAAATTAAATAATTATAATATTATTATTATTATGCAACATCTGTGGGAAAAATCAGCTGTACCTTCATCTTTGTCAGTTCTACCTTACTGCAGCAAGGGCTATTGGACTGGTACAGCAGTTGGAGAGGGCTCCACCTTAAATAGTTTCTTTACTACTGACAAGAAGCAGTGATAGTCTAGTGATAAAGGGTCTACTATGTAGGGTAGATCAGGGGAGCCCTGAAGGAACTGAAAGCAGACACAGTGACATAGATTAGAAGAGGATAGAGTACACTGTTAGAAAATGAAGAAAGGCGTTTATAGCTATTAAAGGTCAAAAGTTGCTAGAACCAGAGCAGTACAGGGCATGGACGTTGACAATTTTAAGAGGGTAAGGTGAGTTGTGGAGACAATAATCAGGGGTCTGATTAAGTCTTTTAGCACCTGTGTTTATGTACATATACCTACAAAACACAAGACCATTAAATTGCTGAAAACTATTTAGATAATGTTCAGTTGTGCTGTATGAACAGCGATCATTTGCTTCATATATTATCTGATACAGTTAAAAGTAACTTCATAGCATTTTATGTATTTGTTAGCCAGGTAAGCCCATTAGACACATATGCTTGTTTTTGAAAGGTAACCTAGGACACAGTCTCTGCTGAAATCACTTGCTGACTCACCTAGTTTGCCAACAAAGACTCTGCATAGCTCAAGTCTGGCTGCTGTAGAAGCAGTTTGCACCAGCAGAAGCAAACCTATCTAGTGACAAAGCATGTCCCAGTACCAGTGTAACAGTGTAACTCTTCTCTTTACTGCAGTTATATTGAGGTGCAGCTCTAATTTTGTAGCTGCATCTGCAAACCTAAATACTTAGCTGACTTCAGTGTGTTACTTCTTCTTAGATTGAACCATGGAAGACACATGTGTGGCATGATGAAACAAAAAAGCCATTGAAGAGGAAAATTAAGTTAGCTGTTGCAGCAAAGTAAGTCCACATGTACTAAATTCACTGTTTATTTTGTTTTTGTTTTTCTCATTAACTTATGTGTCTACAATCTGTTTTTTGTAAATTTACTTTATTTAGTAGAGCTTCCAGAGCACTGGTAACTATGCCACTTACACAAACCACACAAGTGCTGCATGTTTGTATAGGAGTCTGCAAGTTTTGTTATACATAAACCCACATTTACAGTGTGATATATACTGTGCTACCTTTTATAAGCCAATATACTGCTTAGTTTGTAATGTTTCTTTGCAGCTCGTCCTCCTTTACCAATAGTCAATATATTTTACAATTAGTGTTTGCATTGCAGGAATTCTAATCGCACTCTGGCGTCACTAAACAGTATTTCACTTGTATGTTCTTAGAACTGTGTTTTTTGCGTCTTCATTAATGAGAAAGATAATGGCAGCGAGAGTGAAAGTGACAATACTGTACGCCACAGAAACAGGCCGCTCCGAAACATTTGCAAAGAAACTCGCTACTATGTTCAACTGTGCCTTCAACGCCAAGGTATCATACAATTTCTCTATGCATAATTAACTCTTGTTGAAGTTCTGCTCATGATTTGGTATACCCTACCTTCAAAACAAAACTGGATCTAAAATTAGAATATCAACTAGGCATTGTCATTGGATGACATTACATAATCCACAATTTATAACCACATATCTAGAAATGAATGTTCCTATAGAAAAGTTTCATGGCTAGAGATTTTGAATTTTTATAAATTACTGTCATGTCTGAAAATAAAAGCAGGCTTGCACTGGTATACTTACAAGGTTACAGATATTGGTTTGTCATTTCTATGCACCACAGTTGCAGAGTCTCTCTCTTTCTCTCTGTCTGTCTGTCTTTCTCTCACACTCTCTCGCTCTCTATGGAAGAATGAATGCAAGCAGTATCTCAAACTGATTGCATGAAGTATGTTTTTGTATTAATTACATCATAAACGACAACCAGTTATTTGTAGAAGTATTTGGTAACAGTATGATTTTCTTATCCATTTATACTTACTATACGAGCTCATCATAAAGTAACTAAAGCATAAAACTTTATAATTTTAAGATGTTCTCATGATACTATTTGTAAAATTACTGAAAATGAAACTAGCAGAGATAGCTGAAGACTGTAGTAGACATAATTTACGTAATTTACTTTACCTACTTTTTTTGTTAATAGACTTACTGACAGCATGTTTTTGTGGATTGACACTGGTTGTCATTAGTTACATGGCACTACCTTATTTAACACAAACATTGGGATCCACCTCAGCTAACACCCAGAGAGCAGATGTTGAAGCCTAATTGCTGTGTATGTTTTGATTTATTAGAACTGCTTACTCTGTATATGATGAGAAGTTGTTATTCACTGATTACAATATTTAATGAGTCAGAATATGAAACCAATGAAAACAAGACCAGCAGTTAATAATATACAGGGCAAACTTCTGAAGTATCACACAATTATCTGCTTTTTCACATAATCTGTAATTCACTTTGATATTGATAACAACAAATGAAGTTAGCTGAATTCAATTAATTAATTGATAAATTAAAATAAGTAACCGTAAGTATAGTCTTGCACAAACACAATAAATTAGCAAACCAGAAAGGTTTATTAATTAGGCACATCAAAAAAAAAAAAAAAAACCCAAAAAACAAAAAAAACAACTCCATTAATAGGGTGACAGATACACATGTTGGCCCTTACCGCTCTTCTACTAAAGCTTCAGATGCTAGGATATACTTAGGAATGAACAAAGGGTATGGACAGAGAGGAAATGGAGGCATCCCCAAAAACAAATTCTCATCTTTGTTCAGTGAACTGTCCTTATTAATATTAACATTAATTTACTAATCAGTGATTTTTATATCACGTTTCAAAACATGTTGCTGAGTGAAAAGTACACTTACATCCTAAAACATTACAATTAAAACTATAAAATTAATATACAATAATTCTGGTTCACAGCAGGATTAATTTATGAAATGATATTACAATGAGCAATACAATCACATGAACTTGGAGGCATGGAAGATAAGAACCACTGAAAACGCTAAAGACAAAAATGTGCAGGAGAAGCTAGGACAGCTGCTGTTTTGTGAAATTGTATTTGGCACTCATCTACTACCTGAGGCTGTTTTAGTAAGCATTATACAGTAACTATGGGGTGCATATAATGGGCTACAGAAAAGGTGGTGAGACAGTACTATAGTCTGCCACTAACCCTCTTATTGCATTATTACCCTTTCACGTGTTTATATTTCAGGTTTACTGCATGGCAGATTATACTTTCAGCAATTTCGATGAGGAGACCTTGCTGTTGGTGGTAGCAAGCACATTTGGGAATGGGGATTCCCCTGGCAATGGCGAGGTGGGTCTTGTCTCTTTTTCTTATTGCAGCATTAAGTAATATGTTGTTCTCAGTTTCAAAATATTTACATTCCTTTCATCTGCAAAGGAAATAATGCTTAACTTTATTTTTCACAGAAATTTAAGAAGCACTTATTTTCCAAAAAAGAGTTAAAGAACAAGTTCAGGTAATGGTTCCGATTATGTAATTTTTATGTGATTTGGATTTTGATTAAAAGTGTCCCTTCAGTTTATATTTTTACATACTAATTTATAGTATTATGCAACAGAACACTATCTATATAAATGGTAGAGTCACGTGTAACTTTTCCTATGGGCTATAACTGAACATAGCTATTATTTTAACAACAAATCCAGTGATGAACAGAAACTATTCCTAGTTTACACTGGTGCCTGTCTAAAAAACATTCCTATTTACTTTTGGGTGAAGAAAACTGAAGGCTAAAATGTCATGTTGGTAATTTATGTTGGACATCTCAGTATTGCCTCAGATATGGTGGTGAGTGACTAGAAAGTAAAACTGGAGCCCTTATGTTTTATTCAGCAGTTGAAACAAATATTTTAAGTTCCACTGAAATTTGTCTAAAACACATTTTCATGCAATGGGGTCAGATGTGTTGTGTTCACTAAGGTTCAATGCTGGTATTCCTCTCTCTCTCTATTTGTGCCATGGGATTATGGGGTTGAAAAGGTATATCTACAGGGGTCTGATATGAAATTCAATGAATGTCAGTTATTCAAAGTATGAGATGCAGAGAAACATAGAAATAATAGTGGAAAGGTACAAATAGGAGCATCCCTTCTTTTCTCTTTGACAGCATGCAGTAACATTCACATAATAAGCCTTTTTGCCGTTGCTAATATGATATAGTAGAAATATTATACAGAATCACTGAAAATGAGTACATTTAAAATATTTCAAGAATTATTCATATAAAGTATTTTGGGTGTTCTTTAATTTACACAAAGTGGTGTCATCTCACTGATGTTGCACCTTATTTTGAAATGTGGAAGCATGCAAAGGAAGGAGAATATGCAGTAACTGATACTGAACTGCAGTATGAGTGCCATATGAATTCAGACCATTGCACATGCATCAGTATTTCTGACATGCCATCCATCTTTTGCTGTTCAGGGAAACAACAAAACATTTTTATAATACATTCACACATTCCTCCAAATTAACTTAAATAAGAATCTAGTCAAGTTTATACTGCCCCAAAATGTAATGCACATAAGTAAGTAGTGGGAATCATATTCTTCATGATACCTTCATGAAACGTTGTTGCAGTACTTGCTGAACCTCATCAGAGAAAGCTAAAGTCAGTTAAGTTTGAGCAAGGGGTATGAAGATCACACCCCACTGCTGTGCACAGTGGAGGTTAGTACGACTGCTGTCTGCATGAGTGAGACAAGGCTGTTTTATTCCTTCACATTTCATACTAAAAGAAGCACATAGGTTCATAGTAGATTACTAGGCAAATGTATTTATTTATTTCTCTATTTATTTATTTATATATATATTTATTTTACATTTGTTTACTGCGAAAGTCTGACTGAGCAGAGTCAATTTTCAGCTGAGGCCTGGGGAGAAAAGCTCCACAAAAAGTGACAGTACATACAACATTAGTAACAGTAAATACAGCATGACAAACAATATATACAACATACGTTACATTAGATACAGCAAGATATTTTTGAAGTTATTTTGGGTGGTAGTACTTTAGTATTATGTTGACCTAGGATGCTGGTTTTGAAGATGCCAGGAAATATTTGAAAAGTTGTTGATTGCTTTAGTGTAGGAGAGTTAATAGTTACCTTTTGGTTACTTTGGGGAAGGGCTAGTGGGTAGTGGTATGATGTATAGTGTGTGGCTAAGGAGAAAGGTAGTTGTATTAAGATGTGTTGGGTTAGCATGAAGATGTTTAGAAAATCTTTGAGATGTGACATTTTTAATTGAGTGGGAGAAGCACTAAGCAGTAATAGTTTATTTGATAATGAAGGAGTATTAGTGAAAGAAGAGCAGGATAATAAAAAAGGAAGGTGGGGTAGGAAAGGAAGCAGAACAGTTGTAGGGGGCAATACAGAGTATATAAAAGGTTACAGTCCAGGAAGTATTGTTGTAATTAGCTGGAGTTGGAGATAGGATAATGGATACGTTTGTGAGAGTTTAGATCAATAATTGGATGTGAGCAGTGGTTAAACCATGAAGTGGATGGGATGAGAGAGGTTAGAGATAAATGCAATTGACACAGGGGTGGGAATGGGGGTAGGGTAGGGGAGCCAGAGCAAAGCAAGGGTGAATAGAGTAGGTCTGACCTTGACCCTCTGTGCAGCTGTCTTCAAAAACAATCAGTGAGGTATTAAAACCAGTGAAAAAGCAAAAGGATATGTTTCTTAAAAGTAGGGTTTTAAAATGGAGTGGAATACCTTTAACAGTGAAATGTAGCTTAGATGTAGTGAGTGCAGAAACAGAAATGCGTACTGCATTTCTGCTGAAGAGCCCTACAATCCTAGCCAATATAACTTGATTTTACCTAATATATGGACCCTAAGGGCAAGAGGATGTCCTGGATTTGTGCCTATGCATTAAGTATCTTACAGATTGAACCTGTCCATAAGGGATATAGACACTACTCCAACTGTATAGCTGTGATTCCCCATCCATTGATCAAAACTGCATTTGAAGAGGAATAGGGAAGGGCTCTGCTTAATGTGAATAGGAAGACAGTTCCAAAGAAGTGGCAATCTCTGGGACACATATCTGTCTCTCCGGCATATTTTGTTTTAGTCGCTGACTAAGTTTCGATCCCTAGATCAGGTGACCCACATGCTGTTTGACTTGAGGATATGTAGCATCTCAGATTTGTTTATGGCTTTGTAGTAATGTACTATTTTATCATTTAATAAAGTACATAAAGGGAATATTTCACATACTGATCCTAATCCTTTTGTTCATTCTTACTGTTAAATTAGAATGTTTTATCCCAGCTTGGGTAGGAATATTATCTTCTGAAACAGTCTATTTAGTAAACTAATTTCTTACTATTTACAAGCTTGTCGATTACTTGTTCATTAGTAAGACTAAATTATGTTATTTATATATTATTCCTTTTTAGGTTAAAATAAAACACTGCAAGCACTCATTTCAGAAATAGCATTATCAATCTGTAAAAATGTTTCTCCTTTTAGGTATTCAGTGTTTGGCCTTGGATCCCGTATGTACCCCGACTTCTGTGGTTTTGCACATGATATTGACAGAAAGTTTGCACAGCTTGGAGCAGTACAGATTGCACCCACAGGAGAAGGGGATGAACTTGCTGGGCAGGAAGAATCTTTTAAGGCCTGGGCAATAACTGCCTTTAAGGTAAAACTGCATCAAGTCACTTAATTGTATTATCTGAAGTTAAAATATTTTTGACAAGACCATGTGAAACTTTTTAAAAATATGAAAAATTACAATTATTCTAACTGAACAGTTCGCATTTTCTTGAAAATTTTCAATAGGCAGGAGTGGTTTGACTGGAAAAGCAAGTGAGTGGTACTACTAAAGTAATAAAGGTACTCACTCAAACTCACTTATTAAAAATCAGAAAGTAGAATTTAACGTCAAAAATGGAATAGAAGACCTAAACTGATAATCTCTCTCTCTCTCTTTATATATATATATATATATATATATATATATATATATATATATAATGTGTGTGTATATATATATATATATATATATATATATATATATATATATATATATATATATATATATATACATATATATAATGTGTGTATATATATATATATATATATATATATATATATATATATATATATATATGTATGTAAACACACATATGCATGCTAAACAGATAACAATATTGGTATATTTGAACTTGAAGTTTCCCCTGCTAATTTCATTTTCTTTTATTAAACAGAAAAGTATCACTAATTTATAGTTAAATAGTTAATATTATTAGGCAAAATAAATATTTATTTAGTAATATATGATGACATTATATGGGTCTATATTAGAAGACCAAATGTTTAGGTGATCGAACACCTAAACATCGATCTTCTAATATCCAAGTGCACAATGTTGAACGTCCCAGGGAAACAGGTCCCTCAGCCTCAACACAAAAAAAATTACTTTACATCTAGATTAAGTGGGGGGCTTTGCCCCCCACACCCCCTGACATGGGGGGCTGTGCCCCCCACACCCCCCTAACTAAATATACCAACTCCGAGATTGCTCAACAGTAGGGAAATAGCAAACTCCGGTGAACAGCCAAGGAAATCTTTCCCTGTGTTAAATCGGCCGTTCGCCGTTTTTTGCTTTCGATATTAGAAGATCGATGTTTAGGTGTTCGATCACCTAAACATTCAGACTTCTAATATAGACCCCATTATATTATATTTTAGAAATCAGGATGATGACATTGCTAGCAGACTAAAAGCGCAGTCTATATAAGATCAGAAAGTGAAGCACATGACTACATGGCAAACTCCCTACATCTGTGCATACTGTGTCTGCCTCTCATCCCCAGTATTCTCACTGATGTTTGATAATAGAAGTTAAAGTCAGGTATATATTTGAGGGTAACACCACAAGCAACCCTCTCAGTAGAACAAGAGTGGAGAGGCAAATATCATGAATTCATTATGGTTACAGAAATTGTACATCATCTTTGCCTAAACCCCCATGTCCAGAAAGAGGAGTCCCCATATCTCTTCTACTCATGTTAAGTGTTGATATAACACTTTGGGAGGATGAGGTAATAATAAATTTACTGGCTGGACGAGCTAACTGAATGTGTTAAGCACACCCTCAAAGCTATTTAGTCTTGCTAAGACAAGATTATGCAAACTTAACATTTAAACCAAGAGCTTTATTAAATCTGTCCTATGGAGCCTTTTCACAATTTTGAAATATCAGTAGGTTATCTTGAAATACCAAACTGAATGACATTAACCAAAATAAAAAATAAAGAATAACTTTATGTAACAGTTTTATAATTCCTTTATTACATGCTGTTAACTACTATGTGCTTATATAGTGTATCTGTAATTATAAAAACACAGATATAAGTACACACACACACACACACACACACACACACACACACACACACACACACACACACACACACACACACACACACACACAAATAATTAAGACTACACATTTTGGTTTTTGATGCAAAGAACTGACATAAAATTAACTCTTCAAGGGAGTACAAAAACATGTAATTGTTGTTACTTTTGCAGATGGCTTGTAAGATATTTGGCATCAGTGGCAAACTCAATATTCAGTTACCGAGTTCTGAATATAACAGTGATGTCTGGGATCCTGCAAAACATAGGATTGTAAGTGACGTTCATCCTATGGACATGATAAAAGGTACTGTCTATATAGCTCAGCTAATATCATTTTTGGTGCAAGAATTATTTCTACTTATTTATTCATTTTTCTTTCCTTGTTCAACAGAAGAAAAAGTACATTAGTTGCTGGCATAAATCAGTTCCAATAACTGCAACTTACTTCAAGACTTGAAATGATATTTATTATCTATCATACCTCATGACAAAGTTTCCATTACTATAATCTATGTCAATGAGACTTATTGCATATGCAGATACAATCAGTTATAGCAAAAAAAAAAGCTGTGTGTGAAATTAAAATTTACTTTTCCTATTTCCCCAAACACTTGTTAAACATTCTGAATAATTACAATTCTCAGTAATATAATGATGCCATTTAACTAGCTAATGCACATTTTAGTTAACAACAGCAATTTATGCATTTATGTTTGTCTTCCTTTATGCATCATCAAATTGTCTGTTAGCCGCTATATCTGCTCCCATAGCTCCATTTTATCTTCAGCATCCCTGGTGCTACCCCTTCTAGAGCTGGGACCATATCGGTAGTGGTTTGTGAAGGGGATGTGATTCAAAGCAGAGCATTCAGCACTATCTTATATGCTGTCCTTTGCACTAGGAGATTTTTTGAATGACTTAACTGGGCAGAGCTACTGACATTATGAACTTCACCGTAAGCAAAGCCAGTCAATTCCAGCCCTCCATTCAAGACCAGAAGGCTAACAGAAATCTGCTGCATGATTATGACATCATCATGGTCACCAGGGAGGTGTTTGTCAAGGCAGAAACCCCTCCCTCCCTTTCTGTGGCTACAAGGAAAGGTCTATGAATTTATTAAAAAGGACATAACAGTTTTGTTAGTCACTTCTCTTATACTATAGGCTATTTTCACCTTCATCTTAGAGCCGAGTTAGCTTGCACTTACTGCTCTAAAGGGTTAGTAGATTCTGCTTGTATTCAGAGATGAATTTATACTAGTATATTTCACTTTCTAGTATTTGAAGGGATAATGTTACAGAAACAGTTGCGTCTTTCAGAATAAAGAAATACAATGAAAATAATCCTGATTCCACAAAATGAGAAAGATAAAGAGAAGGCAGCACAATCTTCTTTTTATGATAAAAATGGTACAATTACACTGGTGACCTTCTACTTTGAGAAGTCACAATATGCGATGCATAATTGTTAGGACCAAATCAAATGGTCAGTTCATTGCTGTAAGGTACTTTGACCCAGGAGTTGATTATACTATTATTAAGAGTACAGAAGACTCAGTTGAGCGTTTTACCCCATGGATGAAAAAAAATCATTTTAAAGTTTTTGTGGAAATGCAATTTCAATTATATTGATTCAATCAAATGTACGTCTGTCTGTTTGTAAGACGATTGTCATGTTTGGCAGAGAAAAACAAAGAGTGTAGCCCCTACAAACAATCACCGGCAGGGTGAATTGCTGAGTTATTTGAAAGCCACACACCAGCCTTCTCCAATGCACTGAGGAGAAGAGAAAGAATTAGTAGTGCTTGAGGGAGATGACAAGGTTGGATGCTGTGCTATTAGATGCACCCCTTTTCAGTTACGTTCCAAAAGTGTGACTGACCCTCATTTACAAGTGCTCAGTAAAGGGTTTTATTTTTCATGTCTTCTAATATGGTGAACTTATTGGACACTCTGACTGAACTTTGCCTTTTATGAGAAAGGTCGATTTAGAGTATATGCATCATTTTCAATTCTTTGACAATATTACCAGTGATTGTCCTTAGAAAAGACACGCACACACACACACACACACACACACACACACACACACACACACACACACACACACACACACACACACACACACACACACACACACACACACACACACACACACACACACACACACACACACACACACACACACACACACAGAGCAGTACTTAACTTCACTAAACATTTTTGTGGAGCATTGTGATGTAGATTAACACACAAAAAGTGTTTCTCATTACAATGTAAGCACAGCTAAAAGGAAAGCTTTGTATGAACTAAAAAATACAAGAGAGCTTCAGTTCATTAAAGCTGGTAAAGGTAATGGAATAACTACGATGGATAACTCTGATTATGTTATTTATACGAGTGCTTTATTAACTGATACCTCTTTTTATTCTAAAGTAGGATTTGTTACATCAGGGATATATTAGCCTGGACATATTTGCTTACATTCAAATCCCATGCCCCAGAACTGGTTATATGTTTGGAATGCCTAAAGCCTAGGACATAAGTTTGAATTTTGTTTGTGAATGTTTAAATTCCATCACATTGGATATTATTTTTGTAGTTTTGCTTTGTTCATGGTCTTTCTCCCAGACATTTTAAGTTCTCAAATAAATGTTTCAACGCTACAAAAAAAAAACACTTCAAAATTAAGGAGCCATGATGACAATTGCTCCTAATGGCATATACATTTCAGTGTTTGAATGATAATACTAATTTAAAGTGCTTTTTTTGAAATAATTGCTAGTTATTTTTTATCTTTTAATATATGATGCCACATTCATCATATGATCATTTTGTACTTAAGTGAGACTTTGATCTGGTTAGTTCATTCTGAAGATATTAGTGGTCATTGTAATGAGCAAAAAATAAATGTAATCCACGTTGCTGATATATATATATATATATATATATATATATATATATATATATATATATATATATATATATTTTTTATTATAGCTAAAGACCACACAAGTCAAAACTGAGTATATTAATTTTTATAAATAAAACACTGCCTTCTGCTTACAAGGCATAGTTATGACATTTCAAGAGTACCATAATGTGTTGAAATTTCCGAAGTTTTTCAATAAAGTGAAACATTTTACAGTATGCAACAAGTATATTGAAAGTCTTTGCTTATTTATTTCTAAAGTTATTTATTTTTCCAGCTAAAATTATGATTGCTTCTGTTTATTTTTGCATTTTCAGCACTTTCTCATGTACATTCAAAGACTATCATTCCAATGCAACTGAAATCAAGACAAAACCTCCAGAGTCCAGACTCTAGGTATGTATGTTTTATTGCAATAACTCATGCACTCTGTAGTAATTCAGGGTCATTGTTAAAATCCTAAGTGCCATTAAGGATAGGTTATGTCTGCTGTTTCTCATGCTACTTGAGAAAATAATTTAAAACAGCCATAACAATACTGAAAACCTGAAACTGTAGCAAAAAAAAAAAAAAAAAAATTGCAGGTCATGCAGCCTGCATCCTCACTTGCTATAGTTTCAGTGAGCACAGCTGTGACTCTTTAATGAGATGCCTTGTGCAGAAAGCACTAGGATGCCATAAAGGTCTTTTCTTCTTAACCTTTCACGTGAATCTCAGGCATTTGGAAGAAGACTCCCATACAGAGATGGCCTTTATAAAACATCAACTTTTAATGGTTATACTTCTTAAATACTTGACATTCTGTATAAGCAACATGCCTCCACACTCCTTTTTATCAAAATCTATTTCTGATAACATTATTACAAACACTTGCTCAACTATTAAAATACTTTTGTTGCTGAAGTCTACTGTAGCTTGTAATACACCACATTCATAACTTAGTGGGGTAAGGCAGCAGTTTTTAACTGAGTTATATCTCTCTCCTCTCAGTTTGTTTCCCACTACCACTACTTCTGTACCATGTGAAACAAAGCAAGTTATCCAAAAATGTACATATCCATGAAAACAGGCACTTATGTATAGTGGCACTACTCAACTAAAAGAAATATACATGGCTAATATGAAAATGAAAACATTAAAACAGTTGATTAAAAAGAGTGCACCACCTTCTAAAAGTAATGAAATACCATGGGAGAATATAGCTGTATGCAGCTAATGTTACCAACAATATTATGACATCTGTGTTCATTTGTTTCTGTCTAGCCGCTCTACAATCCTAATTAAAATGTCGTGCCCAGATGTGACAGAGCTGCAGTATTCACCAGGAGATCATGCTGCTGTTTGCCCTGGAAATCAGGCAGAACTAGTCAATCGTTTGATAAAGCATTTGCAAGATGCTCCTCCATGCAACAAGTGCATCCAGCTAGAAACCAGCACTGACAATGGTAAGCAATGGCTTAGTCCCTTTACATGTGTTAGTGCTACAGCACTGTGCCAAAAGGATTTACAACTAAGAAAATGAAAAGTTTAGGAAAGTAGCATGCATTGTCAGATGTCAATTATCTGTAATTATGCTAGCCAATTATGTTCATTTACTCAAATGTTGGTGCACCACTGGCTAACACATCAACATCCTTGTGGGCAGTATTGCTTTCAGATTTGATCAATTAGCATTAAAACAGCTTTTACTTACCTCTTCATACACTTAGTTAATTATATCCTTTGTTCATTTGTACCAGCTGTGGCCAATAATCCACATCTGTCCACTGTAAAAGGGTCCTAAAATCAGAGGAGTGTCTTTCTCTCTGATACTACACCAGGAACCTTATGTTGTCCAATTCTTCAATACATAAAGAGGCCACTGGTACAAGGGCCTTATTAATGCCATATTTGGTATTGCCCTGTCCCAGGAGGCAGGGTCCATTATGACATATGTTAGCATAGTCTTTAGTTTGCACAGGTGTCTTAGTGCTTGCCCAGA
This sequence comes from Protopterus annectens, assembly GCF_019279795.1. NCBI lineage: Eukaryota > Metazoa > Chordata > Ceratodontiformes > Protopteridae > Protopterus > Protopterus annectens. Next base: position 897,362,301 of record NC_056747.1, on the reverse strand, counting down.
TGGCACATATCATTGACTATTTTATCACCTATACTCATTACCTTCATATAAGCATAAATATGTCTAAGTTATCCTTATTTCCCTGTGTTGGTGTGTTTATATGAGACTAATAATTACTTTCCAGTACTTTTGGGTCACCTATTGCATCTTCTCTTTAATTTTCTTCCACTAGACATCAGATCCTCTAATTTAATTTCCTATGCTTTGTATCATGTTCCTTGACTACAACAGTACTTTAGCACAAGCAAACTTCAAATCTGCAAGGGCAGTCAAATGTGAAACTGATATTCAAAGCTGTGCAGCAAATCTAATTAAACCACACATCTTTATTAGCAAACTATTCGAATGAACCACGCGTCATTAGGTTTCAAATTAATCATCTTAGAGATCTAATCATTAATAAAATAAACAGCTTTAGCACTTAATTACTTTGCTGCCTGAATATAATATGTCAAATTACATATCAATCATTTAGTATTGCGGCTTAACATAATGCCTCGCCCACTGTAATGTCAAATCAGCCAGTCACGTCTTCTAACATCCTGATACTCCTCTGCCCAAAGGCCATCCCCAAGTGCCTCTTCTCCTGTTTTCTATATAGATGTTTTTTTCCTATTCATTTGTTTCTCCATCTTCTTCTTGTCTCTGCAAGTACTCTAGCTAGGGAAACTGCTCACTCAAGAACTTTGCCACCCTTGCTGTATTTCAACAAAGTTGCTATAACAAAGTTGCTAAATTTGTATCACATACCTCTTTCAGAACCCACCACTGTATAGCACTGAAAAGCCTAAATTGGTTAGAACTGCCACATCAACTAACATATGCACAACTTCTTATCACCTATATAATTATCCAGCTTCCATCTGCTTGTCCAGCACTAAAAACATTCAGCGCAACTATGTTCCCAGCTGGTCATTGTGATCCAATGACCAAAAACTCCTGTCTGTCTATAAACCTAGGAAATCTGCTGGACATATATTCGGTTCCCCTTAAGAAGGTCGAACGGCTGAAATCTTGAAACGCATATGGTCGAGACCATATGCTCAAAATTTCAGAAGCTTTCAGAAGCTGCATACAGCACAGAACGGGAGATTTCTCTTTCTGCACTGTAGTGCGATCTCGGAGTTGGCATAAATAAGTAGTGGGGCTGTGGGGGGTGTAGGGGGGCTTGCCCCCTGCAGAAACATTGTTTTGTGTTACGTTGTTTTTTTTCCCTTTCAGAAGGTTGAGCTTCTGAAATTCGAGCATATGGTTTCGGCCATATACATTTCGAGATTTCAGCCATTCGACCTTCTGAAGGGGAACCCTATATTGATACAAGGTTAATAAAGTCTGGAACTCCTTAGCTGTATCCATCAGGTCTATAACCCTTCCATCTTGCAAAACAACTCTGAAAGACTTCCTAGCTAAAAGCTGCCTCTTTCCTTGCTCAAAACCAGGATAACCTATATCCCTAAATATGAACAAGTACCTTTTCATTCCTTATACTATACCTCCTTAGTCTCCCTTCTTTACTTACTTCTTTAATGCTGTCTAATTCTCTTCTCTGGCTTTCTCTCTAAATATACCATACACCTGTTTTTCCCTCACTTCGTACTGCAATTTCTATTTATATTACATTAACTTATCTTTACTTTCTCTACAAGCTATCTAAAATTTCTCTAAATATTAAATGATTGTCATACACCTTGTATCAATTCTTAACCAATGGTTTATATTATGTCTAATTTGTTATAATTATTTGAAATGCAGATGTTTTGTTTTATTTTTGAAGATTGTAAAATTATTGTGCTTAAAATGTTTTGTAATAATTTGGAGTGTTTATCCCCAGGCCTCCACTGAAAATGGCCTTCTACCCAGTTGGACTTTCTCGGTAATCAAATGTCACTAAATAAATAAAATAAATAATAAAATAAATACATTTCCTACATATTTAAGACCCTGTTATTTCTTATTAACTGATGCCAGGCCAAATTCCCATTATTTAGTTATTCCAGAACCAGAACATATTTTTTGTCTGAGAGCCTTTATCAGTCTGACCTATCAGGAGTATCTCAACTCCAGCCTTCCTGCCAACGTGGTTTAAGGTCTGTCTCAGTGCCTTCTGCAGATTATCCTACCTATCACTAACCCCACAGCGTCTACACCAGTATCAAATATAAGGTGCCCCCTACAGCATCTTTTCCTAATCAGCACACTAATCCCCCTCCCCCTCTGCAGATATCTAATAACTAGGGACAGTTGCGCAGTAAGAAAATAGAACCTGACATCTGGTATTACCACACCCTTCCAGTCTTTAGGTAACACCACTGTTTCCCAGGTCAGTCTTGTTTTTCCCTTCTTGCATAAGAAAGTTTATTGTCATCTGTTTAATCTTTTTCAATAACCCACAGAGATAACAACAAACAGCTTGGGATAAATAGACTAGTTATGAAAGGATAAATAACTGTAACAGTTAAACTCTCTGGTGAATCTTGAGCCATTCCCCTTGAGATGTCTGGAAAATTTTTCTATTTTTTCACAACTTATTCCAGTAAATCCCTGAAGGATTCCTCAACTGTAGCTCTCAGGCAGATCCTCAGATATCAGCCTCTCACTTCCTACAGATCTGTGGATAAAATGTCATCTTGTTTTGAATACCTGTTGCATTCAAGGCCAGTGCTTTCATCTTTTCTGGATTGAGGTTGTGGCCCAATAACCTTGCAAATGTTCTTAATAAATCCCAAAGAAGAGGCAAATCTATCTGCAGTTATTCCAACATCAATAGTATGTCATTTGCTACTAACATAATTTTTGTCTGCCCCCCCCCCACCTCACCCCAACCTCATACTATCTCTCTATCTGAAATTTCCTTACTGCCTGGGCTAATGGTTATGAATATAGGACAAATAAAATAAGGTAAATTGGGCATTCCTGTCTTGTTCCTCTATGAAGCTGGAAATCACTTGAGATCCCAGCTTGACTCTTAACGTTATCATACACCCCATCATAAACGGCCTGTAGAAGTTTCATACATTTATTTGGGAATTCTCAATATTTTAAAAGTTTAAGCCATTAGTCAAGAATCAGTGTACCAAATATTTTTTCAGCATCTAAGCTGATACCTAGTGGGTTTTGGGTGACCTGAAGGTCTTGAGTAATCAAGCTGTCTACATTACTCCACCTCACCCCAACACAATTAGATTCAGCTTTATACCACTCAAGACCTATTATACATCTATAAGTAATAAACTATTATACATTAAATAATAATCTGTTATAAATCTGTAAGGTAAAGTCAGGAATACTGCAACAATGGGCTTTGATAATACCCTAAGATGTATGTTAAATAGCATGAAACATGACCTATCAGGACCACAAGAATGACTATTTAGCCATAACTTCCAAACAGCCTTCATGCCACATGAATGGAAAACTGCAATGGTCATCCCTCTACACAAAGATGGGCCATCTGTGGACCCAGATCCATAAGTCTGACTAGTCTCATATGCAAATCCATGGAAAGAGTTAACATCAGAATGATTAAAAATGGCATAGGAAATCTCTAGACACTGGATTCAACCCAGTTTGGTTTCATCAAGGGCAGATCATGCCTACTCAACCTGGTGGACTTCTTTAAGAAGCTCACCAAAGCAATGGACAAGGGCAAAATGATGCATACTGACTACCTTGACCTGGCCAAGGCATTTGATACAATACCCAACATGGGCATTATAGATAAACTGAAGGAATTAGATATAAGGACTTCTGCACACTGAGTAACAGCTTGGCTCTAGCTCTCCCAGTGTGAAAATAGAAACTCAACAGGGAAGATCAGTAGATTTTTGTGTTCATGGGTAAATTTCAGTAGCTGGTTAGTAAGTATACTGCCTGGATGCCAAGAAAAAAGGAATACAGAGCACCTGGAAAAAAACATCTACAAAAAGTGAGGAAGAAAAACTGGCTGGGGAAAGTTTTGCAGCTATTTAGTAAAAAGCAATGCAAACTCCAGACATGACACTCAGTAACCTACAGGAAAATATAAGACAACTGCACACAGACCTGGTTAAATTAAACAAAACACTGAAGGAGTATATCAACACAAACAACAAAAGGCTGGAAAAAAATGGAGGAAGCTTTAAACAGATATTCAGACGAGGTGATAAACCTGCAAAATTTAGAAGGTGAAATGAAGAAAAAGCTGGCTTGAATATAAGACTGCTCAGGAAGAGATGTTTCAAATAATGATAGAATTAGAGGACAGAGGACATAGGGAAAACATGAGATTTTCAACTATACCAGAGAAGCTGGAAGGAACAGACTGCATTAAATTTATGAAAGCACAAATAAGCAACTGAACTGGTATTCCACAGCAGGAGTTGTTAGTTGAAAGGGCACATCATGTGTATGCTCTGGCTATGAGAATGCAACCTACACTTTTAATAGTAAACATGCAATCCTACCAGCAGAAGGAGTTGATTCTGACAAAACTGTGTCAGAAGAACAAAAATGCTAAAAGTGGGAGACAGCAGAGTGTTTGTAGAGAATGATTACTCATTGTACACCAGGCAGAAGAGGAGTAAATTTATTTCACTGATTCCACTGTTCAGGGAATGTCGAGATGCTGGTATGAGATTCAAACTGCTGTACCCATATGTCTTCAAGTTATTCTTCCCTGGTGGGTCAAAATCATTTTTTGATGAAGTACATGCTAAGGAGGAAATGCAAAATTTTGTTCAACAAAAAGTGAGCTGTGAAATAGAAGGAGATTCTGCTTCCTGTTCTTCTGGTAATAAAGACCACACAAAGACAGTGCATGTGAAACCTCTGCCACTCTTTCAATTGAAAATGTTGTAGAGAAGGAAGGGACCATGAGAGTTTACCAGAAGAATTGAGAGTACATTTGAAATTAAACAGACAGGATTTGGGATATGGAGATGAAAAGTAATAAAACTAGTAACTTTATATGGGATTACAGTGCAATAATTATACTTGTGAATTATGGCAGAACAAGAAAATCTTAAAATATTTGACTTTATCAGAATTTGTTGGACTTGTGGGAGACTCTAAAGTATATGCCCTACTTCATATCATTAATGTTCGGAAAAATGCTTTAGGGAAGGGAAGAGAGGGGAGAAAGTTAACTGAAAGTAAAAAAAGCTTTTTTTCTTATTAGTACTATTTTTGTGGTGCTTGGTTTTATTTGCATGCTGTAAAGTTTTCTCAGTCATTTCTATGTTTAATGGGGACTGTAAATATGTACTGCTGTTCTCCAAAAAAACTAAAAGGAGAATTTATTAAATCTCTAGCGCCTTGGCACAACAATGCCTCAATGGAGTAAAAAACAGATGCAAAGCTCCACCATTTACATAATATAATCAACTACCTAATTACATCAATAATTCAATTAAACAATGACAGAGTTTAAAACTATATTAAAACTTTCCAGCTACATCCCACATTGATCCCCACAGGGCCTAAATTACCATATTTCAAAATAAAAACTGATTCTTTGTACAAAAGCTTTTTATTAATCTCCACAAATATATTTTGTTTTTCTACTTTTTCTAAAATTGTATCTTGCAGTCCCTCTGGACTGCCATTATGATATTGCAAAAAAATGTTTCGCAAGAGGGCTTTCAAGTTTCCCATTTTTTTATATCTCTAACATGTTCCTGTAAATGCAACTTGAAAGCCGTCTTGCTTTCCCCTATATAGAACATATCACATGGACACTTTAAAGCATATATTATACATTCCATATCACAGTAAAATTTGCCCAGTACATTAAATCTGTGCCCATTTATCTTCTCAAAAGTAGAAACTTTATTAAAGAGAAATTGACTGTCTGGTTCTCATATCTCCATGGAGACAATCTGATAATGAACAATTGGCTGTCTAGTTCTCATGCCTCCATGGAGACAATCTGATAAAGAGAAACTGGTTACAGTCTGGTGGGGGGTGATTGGCTAGGGAGGGAAGAGAAACTGGCTTGGAGATAATGTTCTCTGAAAGCATTCAGGGGTTTCCCAGCTGGGAGCGCTATAAACATAAGACAAAACCAATTAGCACTAAAGTAAGCAGAGGTTGCACCATGCGTCTTAACATGGGCAACCTTTATTTTAGGTTAACTCAAGTTTGTGAGAGTGACTGTCAGTTTGGGACTTATAAGGTAAAATTTCAATATTTGAAGATGTATATAGTTTTGTGGGTTTACCATCACAATTTCAAAAATATTTTGTGTGAGTAATGACTTGCTCGAAAAACATTGTCGAAATTTATATTAGTGAATGATCACAGGAACGAGCATCAAATTTTTTCAAACTTACCTCAACATCTGGTGTCATTCAAAACATGTTTTGCAGGGGGGCAAGCCCCCTTGCACCCCAATATGGGAGTCTGTGCCCCCCAACCCCCACTAATTATATATACAAACTCTGAGGATGCACTACAATGAAGAAATGGATACAAGTCCCGATTCCCACTGTAGTGCGATCTCCACTCAGAATGTCAAATTCACAAATGTGTGAATGCACACTGGCATTCGCTGTTTTGTGTCTTCGGCATCTTTTGGCTGGCTAATACAAACCATTGAAAACATCCTTTTGCACATCGTCCATCACAAATGTGCAACTCAGCATTGTGATGGTAAACCAGTTTTGTGTGTTAGTATTAAATTAATAGGTTTTACGGTGTATTTTTTTGTTTGAGGGCTTTTAATAAAACCAAAAGTTTTGTAAGATGTGACATAGGCTCAAATGGATATGACAAGAAACAACTATATAAAAGTTCAATCTGCCAAACAGTGTGTGCATGTAACACAAAAGCCAGAACTAGACATTTAACAAGAAAGGTGTTATACATAAATGGTGGGAATATAGCTATGCTACAGGAGACACACTTGGAAAGAACTGAATTTGTGAATTTGATAAACAAAGGTTTTGAGGATGATTATTCAGCAGAATATCTGAGACAAAGGAAAAGGGGATTACTTATATTAATTGCAAGAGGAGTTCCAGTAGTGATAGAACAGGATAAAAAAAAGATAATAATGGCAAATTTGTAGGCTAAGGGGCTACTGGCAAGGGAGGAGGATTACAATGGCATGTATTTATATTCCACCTAAAACTGCTATTATGGAGCTTAAGAAAGTTCTGGGAGAAATAATCAGTTTTCAGCAAGGAATATAACTTGTAATTTGGGACTGGAATTTGATTTCCAGCAGTGAAGATGCATCTATGGGGCCCAGAAGGGAAAGTATAACAAAGGAGGGTAGAGTTTTGAAGAAATTTATGAAAACATTTGGCATGGAAGATGTGTATTCAGTAATAGGAGTTTGGAGTGAATTTACATATTATTCCCCAAGATATAAAAACTGGACTAGGCTAGACAGAATTTACATTTTACAGGAACATGTGCATTTAATTGAAGGTCTTGATACGCACCCAATAACTATTTCCGATCATGCCTAATAGTAACTAAAATAAAAACATGGGGTAATGAAATAAAAATGAGACACTGGCACTTTTCCACCTATCTGTTGAAAAGAGAGGAATTTATGGAATGGGTAGTGGAGATTATTCAGGAACAATCTGAGAGAATAGAAATTACTTCTGAAAATATAGCTAGGGTGTGGGATAAAATTAAGGTGGAATTTAAAAATAGGGGGAAAGTAAATGAAAAGGAGGTATGATTAAGAAGTAACAAGGATTATTTAGAATGACTGACAAATGTTAAAGTATTACAGAATAGGGGGAATCTCACAGAACAAGAAAAGGATCAACTGCAGAATGCTAAGCAAAAAATAAGGTATTACCTCGACAATATACACGTGTTTAGAATGATTGCTGTTAAGCAACTGCTTTTTGATAATAACACTAGAGCAAAAAAACGTTTAGCACAAAAACTCAGAGAACAGAAAGTAGAAAGGGCTGCAACCAAGCATCAGGAACCTATAACAAGGAAGATAACAAGAGATCCTATAGAGGTATTAGAAATATTTTGGAAATTGTTTGAAAGTCTGTATAAAGCAGAGATGTGGAAATCAAGAAAAGATATAAATGGAAATGTTTATGGAAGAATTAAATATACCAAGGTTAGAGGTAGATGAGGCTCAATTACTAACAGGATAGGAGGAGATGAGATAAAAATTGTGATGTATAACCAATTTACAGGAAAGTCCCCAGGAATAGATGGTATGCCTGTGGAAGTTTGGAAGTTAGGAGGGAAAAACTGCTAAAGATCTGGAAGGTTTTGTTTAACAGTATTTTAAGAATAGGAGAAGTACCAACATCCTGGAAGAAAGCAGTGGTAACTGTATTACCTAAAGAGGGTAAAGATCCATCAGATCCAGCTTCATACAGGCCCATTTCAAAACTAAACCATGATTATAAAGTGTTCATGTTTATAATGGCTAAAAGAATGGCATAAATAATGCCCAAAATTGATAGAGACAGATAAATATGGTTTTGTGGAGGGGAGGCTAACATTTGACAACATTAACAGAACATTGATGATCCAGTGGGAAGCATAATGTAAGAGAATACCATTGCTGTTGATGGATCTTGATGCAGAGAAAGCATTTGACAGAATAAACTGGGACTTTGTGATCAGGCAACTGAAGCATTTTCATTTCCTTAAAAAAAATTATAAGGTTGATTAGAAGGATATGTGCGGGATCGGAGGCAAAAATTAAAGTGGGTGAGGTCCTCTCTGATAATGTCTGCTTGGCAGAGGAACCACGCATGGGTGTCCTTTTTCCTCCTTGTTATCTGCATTATATTTAGAACCATTGGCAAAAAAAAAAAAAAATAAGGGAATTGGAAATTCAGGGATACAATTGGTATGGTAGTCAAGAAAAGCTGAATCTATTTGCAGATGATGTTATTTTACACCTGACAAAACCAGAAAGAGACATGTTGTGGAACATTTTGAGACAGTTTCAGATCTTTTCGGGATTCAAAATTAATGAAGCTAAAACAAAGGCAATAGCAGTAAATTATATACCTACATATGAATTGGTTCAGCAGTATCCATATTTATGGGGACATGATAAAATAAGTATTTAGGAATATGGATTAAAAATGATTCTGGTGTGGCAGCTAAGAATATGTGGGAAGAGCCTAAACAAAATACAAAAACTGAGAAAATGGAAGTTTTGTCTTATGGATATGGATAGTAACATACAAGCAGTTAAAATGTTTTAGTCCCATTAGTGTTACACACAGGTCAGACATATTTTTATTAACCAGAGGGGAAGTTGTGGATAGCAATTAATAAAGAGTTGAAGGACTTTATCTGGGAGGGGAAGATAGTAAGAGTCAAATCGGATAAGCTGATTCTTCCAGTAGAAAAAGGTAGATTGAGGTTACCTGATTAAAAAAGGTATTTTTAAGCTACACAGTTAAGGTTCTTATGCATAGCACAAGCAGAAAACTATAATTCAAAGTAGAAAGGGATGATGATGAAACAGGGGGGAAGCTCAAAAAGAAGGTGAGAAACAGATTTTGGATGCAGGCCTTTAAGGAGAATAACAATAATCATACAGAATATTATTTCTATAAAGTAGCAGAAAGTTCTCCTAAGAAGTAAGCCAATACAAGAATGGAGAAATGAGATTCTGCCAATAGGGTGACTGCAACTAGGAATATAGACAATAGGCAAGAGGAGGCTGGAATTTATTGGAGAAAACTGGCAAAGGAATCAAGGTTGTTGTTGTGTCTTTCGGCTTTTAGCTGGTTTCGGCGGTTAGGGGTCGCCACAGCGGAACTCCGGTCCACTAATGATTGGCAGTAGAGTTTTACATGCCGAGTTGCCTGCCCTGATGCACAACCTTCAACGAAGGTATGCCCATTCATGCATGTCTCCACACAGAAGATGCTCTAGCTGAGAATCGAACAGGACAACGTCTTACTGTGAGGCGACAATGCTACAGCAGCACCACCAGTATTTGGAGTAAATAACTAAAGAGGGAAAGATGATAGAATGGTAAGACGCTAAGAATTTACTTGGACTGCAGGTTAGAGACTGCCTTCCCTATCAAGGATCAATATCAGAGTATAGATAAACAGAAAGAAATAGGGGGTCATAAACAAAAGACCAGCACTGGTAGATATTATAGTAGAATCTGGAACAAAAGCTGTCATTAAAAAAGGAATAATTAGTACAGCATATAAAATATTGTATGATAACTATAACAATCAATCAGAGGAGGTTAGAAAAGATTGGGAAGAGAGAGGCTGGATAAGCAATTCACAAAGAAAGAATGGGAGAATATATGTATGTTTCCCAAATGTGCAACAAAATCTAGAAGATTTAGGATTTTTGCTTTGAAATGTTTAAACAGATATTTTTATACCCCAAGTAGATTCCACAGAATTTTTCCTCAAGTAGACAGCAAATGTTGGAGGTATGACAAGGAAGAAAAAGGTAATTGGGAACATATTTTCTGGGAATGCACTGAGTTGGCAGACTGTAAGGACTTCCTGCGAATTGCACTGTTGGGGATGCTGGATGGGCAGATTGGTGTGATGAGGGAGATGATTTTTCTGAGCTGTGATACAGGATCAGAATTGCTTAGACATGGTAAGGCCTTGCTGTGTCTAATTATGGTAGCTGCCAAAAAAGTAATTACTAGAAAATGGAAATCAGCATTCAAACCAGCTATACTAGAAGTAGTGAATATAATAACAGAGATAAAACAACTGGAATTGAGATCTTTAGAAAAGGGTACGAGCAAACTAGACAGGAAAACATGGGAATTGTGGGAACATACAGGGTAATAATGAGGTTTGAAAGAAGGCAGGACTTAAATGAGCTATATAATGTTTGACTGAAAATGATTGGGTAGATTATAAGTGATGTATATATAATGTTTGCGACTGGGAGTGTCAGTATGGTTTGTGATCTAAAATGCTTGCAACTAGGATTGTGTCAGTGTGGATTGTTTTAATTTATATAAATGTATGATTGCCTATGTCATAAGTGATGGTTTAATAAAGATGTTTCTTGTTTAAAAAAAGGAATTAGATATAAACCCCTATGCCAGCCAGTGGATAACCAGGTGACTCTCAGCTAAGACCCAAGAATTTACTAAAGGGGAGTTCACCTCCACAAAGAGGTTGGTCACTTAAAGGAGTCCTTCAGGGCTTTGTGCTAGGTCCAACTGATTTTTGCCATCAATTTCTCTGAAGTTAAAGCCACCATCAATGGCCCCTGACTGACCAAGTTTGCAAATGATACTAGGTGCAATCAGAGAACCCTTCCAAAAAACTAATATCCTCCAAGAATGACTGACTCAAACAAACAACTGGTGCCAGAGCCACAGTGTAAAACTCAGTGCCAAAAAATGTATAATAGTATCCTTTCGAAAGCTGGCTAGCTGTGGAAACTACTTCATTGATTACAGACTCCTAAGAGTAGGCCCAGTAGTTAGGCATTTGGGGGTGCATGTAGGCAGTAACCTGGCCTTCAACCGACATGTGTCTACCATAAAATGAAAATCATTATGTGCTGCACAACTTACAAACAAGAGTATAGCATCTATGTCCAAGGAAGTAATTGTTCCAATGTATTTGACCTTCATCAGACCAGTTATTGAGTACAGCATCACCTCAGTATGCACCTGACCAGGCACATGCAAGAAATGGAAAATTCACAGAGGTTCCTGACAAAAAGGATACAGGGCATAAACAACAAGTCCCATGTAGATTGCCTCAAAGCCCTATTCCAGTACTTGGTCTTCTACAGACTATCAAGGGGTGATCTATGCCTGGCATACAAGGCATCTTTATAGTCTGCTCAGATTGACCTTCTGTATATCATAATTACCCGATCAGAGGAATTCAGCATTGATTGCAACTTAAATAACATATGCTGGAGGGATAGGTATGTGTCATAGAGACTACCCATTCTCTGGAACAGACTTCCCATCCCTGTGAAGCAGAGTTCTTCAGAAACCCAATTCAACCATAATTTAAAGAAGTGAATGGGGAATCTGTAATTCACCCCTGGTCTGGTACCTATGTTCCTAATTGATAGAGGCAGCCTGTAAATGCTTGGCCACCCAAGCCCTAGCCTACATATACCCCTTAGAATAATCTTAAGGTTCCTAAACTTACTGGATACATTTGGGGTGCATAGCTAGGCTTAAAAAGGCCATTGTGGTTGTTAGGCTAATGCACAACTATTAACTCCTAGCCTAACTATGTGCAATCAAACTGAAATGACTGCTCTGTCTAGTCCCTCCATCAAACAATGTAATTATCTCTATCTTCCATACTTCATCTGCTATTTAATTTATTTTTTCTGTTTTCTTCTGCTCCTACTTTGAGTACGTATTGTTGCACACGTGTGTACATATCAGTGTGTGTGTGTGTGTGTGTGTGTGTGTGTGTGTGTGTGTGTGTGTGTGTGAGATGATTCCATTTCACTCTTCTGATGTCCTGTTTCTGCACAACTTGCTTACAGTCTCCTCCTCTCCTTCTAATCTAACATCTACCATACTCTCTTACATTTTCAGAAAACACCCCCCCCCCCCTTCAAGTACTTATATCTGTCTCCCTCCATTGGAATTTCCTGCTACACAACCACAATGAATTTATTATTTTCTCCTCTCTATTGTATCATATTGACATTGCTTCTATTTACTATTTCTCTCCTTTCCCTTCTAATTTTATCTACTCTACCCTAATCTCTGTGCTTCCTGCTCTAAAAAGACAAATTGCAGTCTTGTATATTTTTATATTGTATGTACTCTGATAAATTCATTTATTTGCACACTGTATACAGAACATTTTCATTGCCTTGATTTATTGTATTATCTACTGTGTTATTTTACTCTTTAATATCTAAATTGTTATGAGTTTTGATCTGAGTGGTCAGGATATACGTAATATAGACTACAATAAGGAAACAGAGTAATGAAAATAGTAGGCCTCAGGCATCCACAAAAAAGGGCATCTTATCTTGCCTCGTTGGATTGTCTTGGTAAATAAATTGCAATAAATAAATACATGTACTCCACTGTTCTTCCATTGTGGACCTTTCTTTTGTACACTGCACCTCTGTTCATTAAATGCTGCCATCCAGTCTCCAGCACTATGCATCTCCCTTCTACTTGTCTCTCTCCCAGCCACTTGGCCTTTTCTTTCCTCCTCTTCCACTTCCTTTGCCCATCTTGCTATCCCCCTCCCTATTATTTGTTCCATACCTTAACTGTGTCAAGCTTTGAATAGCAAAGCTTGGTTTTACAAAGTTTACAGTACAAAAACTGAAAAAACTCATGACATGTTTGTCCTCATTCATAACATTTTAAGAGAACATGAGATAGTATCTCTGTAGTCTAAACTTGAAATCATTTCATTCCAACCTTTATCTGTGATGCATAGTTCTTGGAGTGTTTTAACAGTTTTAACACTTATAATAATAGCCTTAATTGTATCTCTTTATGTTCTACATTCCAGTTTATCAAATAAATGATACATCACCTATTCAGTTTCTTTTACTGTCCCAACTCTGGAAGGCAAGGTGGTTAAAAAATTGTATTTCATAGTTGCAAATCACACACACACATTCAAATGCACACACTCTCACACACACATGCACGCACACACACACAAACACACACACGCAGGCACACACACACACACACACACACACACACACACACACACACACACACACACACACACACACACACTCATACATGCTTGCTCATACACACACAAACATAGACAGGCACACATTCACATGCACTTGCACATACACACACACACACACACACACACACACACACACACACACACACACACACACACACACACTCTCTGAAAGATAAATAGATGTGCATGCACAACACACACAGATACAATGTGTGCAGTATGCAATAGGTCACTGAATGTGACAGCTGAGTGCTAGGGATATACTAGTATAGACAGAAGTATACAAATAGTACACTGCATGTGCTTTTATTAGCTACTAGACCAGAAGAGTATCGAGGGTGCACACAGGATCAGTGAAACACTATATTAGGACAATAACACAGTGCACACCAGTTCACACTGGATACCTGAAGTAATTGCACTATTGCGAACATGTCTTGTTGCACATATGTGTGCGCATATCAATGTGTGTGATATGATTCCCTTTCTAAACTGTCCACTTGTGTTTGATACATGCATACCTTGTGATGTGTTATCGCATATGTGAGCTCATGTACTTAGCATATATATTAGGGTATATGGCATGTCTTAGGGTGAAATATCTTATACAATGGAGAGTTAATTTGGATAATGCATTCATTTATTTTATTTTTATTTATTTAACATTTGTTGACCGGGAAAGTCCGACTAGGTTCCACAGATCCTGTTTTCAGCGGAGGCCCAGGGAGAAAGGCTCCAGAAGCATGTCTTTAGAATGTGGGAGGAAACCGGAGTACCCGGAGGAAACCCATGACAGGGAGAACATGCAAACTCCACACAGAAGGCACCCCAGCCGAGAATCGAACCAGAGAACCTCTTGCTGTGAGGCGACAGCATGGTGTGATACGTGCATGATTATGTTATTGATAGGTCACTATAGCTGAAATATTATATTTAATAGGGTCACAACAAAGTGCGATCTGTTAAGCAGAAATCTATGATATTATGAGAATACTGACATTTTTGCACATATTCAAAGACAATAAGGGCCCTTATTCTGGCATTACTTTTCCCCTGTTCCTTGTGGAGTCAATCTTTATTGAGCTCATTTATGATTCATCTGTGGTTTATTCCATAGAGGTGAAGGTGGTGATGTCTCTGTATCTGCAGTTATAATTTGGGATGTTTGCTTGTTTGTGGTGATGATGCAAAAGTACCACAAAATAATTTGCCACCTGTATAACTGAAGGTAGTAATGGGATGGAGCTCTACAAAATAACTAAAACTTAAGTGGTCATGCTGACTAAAAGCTGAAGTGGAAGTCCAGAGATAAGGCCATTCCTTTGAATATTTCTGTAGAGATGCAATGGCTTGAAGAATGACAGATTTTTAGAAATGGTCATCCTTTGAATGGATAGGATGAGGAGTTGGAGAAAGGAGACTGGGCAGCTGGGATACAATTTATCTTTTCATAGGTGAATCTGCCAAACTAAATGATGGAGCAAAGTGATCATCCAATGAAAAAGTGAGGAAAAAAAAACAAAGTGGTGTTAAATGAAGATTTCTTGTGTTTGTGACTAATGAAGTGACAGCAAAGGTTTACAAACAAGTTTAATTATGAGGCCACAGCAATAATTATTTCAGGTTATCTCTGATGCCATGTATTTAAAATGTGCTTTCAGTCTGTTGTGCACTATTTTTCCCAGCTTTAATCAATTTATAATACTGTAGATAAAATGTGATTACTGTACTCTGCAAAACTTTCAGTTAATTATGTTACACCCATTAGTGATACTTTCTTTTTTTCTACATGTATAGGTCACTGGCTTGAAAACAAAAACATACCAGCATGTACACTTACACAAGCACTGACTTATTTTGTGGATATCACTACACCACCAACTATGCAACTGCTGAAAAAACTCTCACAGCTGGCAACAGATACCACAGAGAAGAAGACGTTAGAAGAGCTTTCACAGGTGAGACGTAATACAGTTTCTCAAATCAGAAGGAATCAGATTATGATATTTGTCATCTAATATTCATGTAACAGTTATACAGACACTAACAAAGTTCATTCCAGGCCCCCAGGCATACCTAAAATAATTTGTATACATGGCAAGACAGAGACACATAGAGGACCATGCAGGTGCCAGGGAAGTAAATACCGTGGGAAGAAATAGCCAGGGAATTGTTATGGCTAGGCTTGTATGGGCCCTAGGGCCGATAGCCTAGTACTAACCTATGAGCCTATAAACCTATAACATTCAGGTGTCGTGGAGAGGGTTTGTACCATTCAGGTGTCAATGGGAGGAGCTGTAACTTTCAGGTGCCATGGGGAAGGTTTGTACCACCAGGTATCACTGAGAGAAGCTATATCATTAAGAATCCGTGGGGAGGGATTGTACCACCAGATGTGATTGTGAGGGGCTGTGACATTCAGGTGCCATGGGGATATAACATTCAGGTACTGTCACCTAAAACAGATTTTGACCTGGGTCTCCAGTTGTTAATCTTTGGTACAAGTCCACCTGGAAGCTAAAGCCCCAGGAGTGTTTAAATGCATTTAGTTTAGTTTGTTTTTTCAGTATCATTCACAAAAAAAAAAATTGCAAATTACAGATTGACTAAGAAGAAATTAACTATGCTCATGAGCATTTGATTTTATCTAGGCAACATTTCAAGAGTTCATAACTGAATCAAACTCACACTTGAAAAAAGAAGCTGATTATATTTCTTGGGGTCTACAGAGTAAATAAATTGTTTATAATGACTTGTTTATTGTTTAGTCTTTTAGTAATTCATATCTCTGGCATGCCCTTAAAAGCCATAGTAATTGTTTTATGAATGCAAAGAATTCCCTCATATTTATGAATAATATTACCTCGATAAATTATACATGGAATCAGTCACACTTCACTAAGCCTTTCGAAAGCAAAGCTACAGATAATTACATTCAGTGTAACTTGTTCCCTTCTAATCAAACCTTGAAATGTTTCATTGGATGTATAGATTTTATTTTAGATTAGTTTAGTTTAGTCACCTGTTGACCAGTTAAGCCTAATAGTTATGAATGGTTCTTTTCAGAGCTGAACTAGGAGCATTACCTGCTTAAGTGGCTTGTTTAGAGTTACTCAGTTTGTGAGAATAGACAGAAGAAGGGAAGAAGTCCAGGACTGCACAATGAAGGACCTTAACATCTCATAGACTTAATTCTCTGTACTGAATTATTTGACTCAGATCATTCAAAAAGGCCCAGGATTTTGCACATGTATATTTTATTCTCAGAGCATCATTTCAAAACAATAAAAGACAAGCATTTTCATAACTGGATAAGAGAACCAAGGAAATTTTTGTTTGCAGATTCTTCCTGTGTCTTCACTTGAAATAGTTCAATAGTCAGTGTTGCATTGCAATAATGATATATTTTTGTTTTATTAGAATGCTAAAGACTATAATGAGTGGAAATCCTTCAACAGCCCTACAATTCTTGAAGTCCTAGAGGAGTTTCCATCCATCCAGATGCCTACCACATTTCTGCTGACACAACTTCCACAGCTGAAACCCAGATACTACTCTATCAGTTCTTCCCCAGACAGGACACCTGGGGAAATCCATTTAACAGTTGCTGTAGTGAACTACAGAACTCAAGGTAACCAAACCATATATGACTTACCCTTTCATGGGAAACTCATTAGAACTCTACCAAGTATGTTGTTGTTTAGCGTTAACAAGTAATCACCCTTGTTAGACATCTGAAGGAAATATTTGTTCAGAATGGTATCTTACGTGTGATGTCCCTTGTTGCAAATTTTTATTATTTTTGATTTTTAGTGCCTAATTTTACATATAGTTAAAGCTGGAAATTAAATATTTTATTTGTCATACATAATGCGTAAACCAAGTAGATTATCCACTGCACTTAAAAAGTATACTATAGAGCCCTTCCCATGTTTCAACATAGGCAGGAAATGCCTTTAAATCTACACTTTTTATAACATTCCTAATTCCCACAAGTTTCATTTACAGTCCTAAAGATGAGACAAATACTTATTTGTACCTTTTCCGTCTTATGGATAGAATCTTGAGGTTGTCATTTTATAGGGGAGGCATTGATGTAAATATCAAAACCTTTCATGATGGCTGTTCTATCAGTGTGCAATACATAATATGATACAAAGGCCAATAGAGAAAGACAGTATCAGGCACTCATATCTGACCATCTATTTCTGCACAGACCCAAGACAGCTAGCAGTGACATAGGAATATAGATATGCACAGAGTGGGGTACAGATGTGGCCAGTGATACACAGAGAAGAGGTACAGATATGACAAAGTGATGCACAGGGAATGGGTACAGATATGACACAGTGATGCACAGATACGGGTACAGATATGGCACAGTGGTGCACACAGAGGAGTTACAGATGTGGGACAGTGATGCACAGAGAAGGGGTACAGATGTGTCACAGTGATGCACAGAGAGGGGTACATATATGGCACAGTGGTGCACACAGATGCACACTGATGCAAAGAGAAGGGGTACAGATGTGGCACAGAGGCACTTCTTCTGCACAGATACAGCTGATGTACCTTTATTTACTCCTTACTATAGTGGCATGGTTATTAAGGTTCCTGACTCATACTCTGGATCTAGGATCCAATTCTGATGCACTGCTCACAAACGTGCACTAACACAACAATAAAGTATTTATTTGGAAGGGAATACTACAGTTGCAGTTGTTACTAATATTCAGAGATTTATTTCCAAAACTATATTCATGCTTTTAGTACATAATAATAATAATCTTTGAAAAACACATACATTAAGGATAAGTAAAATACATGTGTGTTTTAACATTCCTATAAAATATTGGTTTCAGTCATACCTTGTTGATAATAAAAAAGAATCTGGACCTAAGGTAAAGAGAGGGTAGGGAGAAAGTGAGAGAAAGTAAGCAGTGTACCAGCCTAGAACGTGGGAAATCAGATGATTTACTTTGCACAAAATCCTGATTACTGCATAAATATTTGCATTTGCCTTCTCTCTCTCTCTCTCTCTCTATATATATATATATATATATATATATATATATTACTGCAGAATCTTTACTTACAGTAAGGGTGGTTTAAGAAACAATGAATAGTTTTATATTACAAGGAGTTTGTATGCTGATGAAAGCTACTTTTTTGTCACTAGATGGGAAAGGTCCACTTCATCATGGAGTCTGCAGTACCTGGCTAAACTCAATAAAAAACAATGAGATTGTTCATTGTTTTGTACGAAGGTAAGAGAATATTTAGCAACACCTTTTTTAAATGAAATGCTTATGTAGTAAATGCATTAAGAATATTCATGTCTTTCATCCTCAATATACATAAAGCCTTTTTGTTTATTTATTTTTATTCTTTATTAGTGCAAAAGGCTTCCATTTACCAAAAGATTCAGCTAAGCCATGTATTTTGATTGGCCCTGGAACTGGAATTGCTCCATTCCGAAGTTTTTGGGAGCAGCGACTTTTTGAAATGGAACATAAAGGTAGTGTTAATTGTCTGTGTGAAGATTTCACTTAACATAAGTACAAACCTCTTTTATGATATATTTAAGTCTATGATATACTTCAGAGTTACTTTAGTAATCCCTGAATCATTTTCTCACAGGTGTCAATGCTTCTGGCTTCTTGTTATTGTTTGGTTGCCGACAATCAAATGTGGACCACATTTATAAAGAAGAAACTCAGCTAATGAAAAAAAAAGGCATCATGAAAGAGATATACACAGCGTATTCTAGAGAGCCCAACATGCAAAAGGTATGCCTAGTTTTGAAGATGGCTTTTTAAAAAGTTTAAAATGTTCACAAAAGAGTAATTAGTTCATTTATGGTCCAGGTTCCAAAAACTTGCACTCAGATGAGTCATCTAGTCTGAGACTTTTTCTCAATCTATCCCCACTGTAAGCCTATTTAAAGACAGGCCTTACACCAAAGTAAGTCACTTACACCGAGAACAAGTCTTTTGGGATCAGGGCAGACTTACCCTGTATACCAGTGCTATTCTAAAAACTGAAACCAGCATACATAAAATGTTTTCACAAAGGCAAGTGTTACTGTAGGTGTTTACATCCATAGCAAGCCTACTTTTTAAATGCACTGTGTGCTACATTCTGTCTTAATTATTCTAAGTCATTATGACTCACAGTTATTTATTTAAAAATGCAACTAAAAAGATAAAATATGCAGACTTTTAAAATATTTGATTCTTTGTTTTATACGTTTGCTGCACAGGAATCTGGAAACATCTAAAATGTGTGTGTGTGTGTGTGTGTGTGTGTGTGTGTGTGTGTGTGTGTGTGTGTGTGTGTGTGTGTGTGTGTGTGTGTGTGTGTGTGTGTGTGTGTGAAAGCATATTCATCTCTGCGTTATCCTTCAGAAAATAGCCAACATACAGAAACCTCAACTTTTTCACTCTGGAGCTGTCAGCAGCAACTGCAAAGAAACATTGAAGTAACTATTTTGTCTGTACCTTGACAAAGATAGATTCATACAATGAATAATGCCAATAACGGAGTGTATGTCCCTTTTAGACAATTAGGTAAGGTTGAGCATGTAAAGCTTTGGCCTTCACTGGAAGATAAGGACTACAACAGACATCTCTCTCCACCTACTTTTGCCTCTCCCCTAACCTCATAGCTAAAACAGCAGATTGCTGAATCTTTGTCCTGTCTTTAATTTAGTTGTTTTTGACTATGAGTTGCTAGCACAGGAAGCCAAAATCTAACTTCTGTGTTGTTGTACCTTTTATACAAGTTAGTTTGATCAGTCCTACTTATTAAAGGAAGGCTGAAATACCCCACTAAAGCAAATCTGCTGTCAACAACCAAATAATACAGCTCTATCAATTATATACAAAGCCACATTTCTGAAAAATGAATTAATGTATCTGTGTGCATCATTTTCATGGCAGCAGGCAATGATGTCATAGTAATGGATTGTATGTTCAAAGCTGTAAAATCTGTAAGAACAGGTGATGCCTTTATAGCTCAAGTATACTTTTTAAAAGCTTTTGATAAAACATTTACAGTTATTAGTGTTTTTTTAGGGAAAAATATATCAGACGTTAAACTTTTCTAATCAGGAGTTCATCACGTTTCCCCTTCTAGACCTACGTTCAGGATATTCTCAGAAATCAATTGGCATCAGAAGTGCATACAATTCTTCATCAGAATGAAGGCCATATCTACATCTGCGGGGATGTGAGGATGGCAAAAGATGTTGCTGACACTTTGAAAGGCATAGTAGCTAAGAAGCTGGGACTCAACATGGAACAGGCAGATGAATACCTCATGCAGCTTAAGGTATGTCTCATACCAGTGCTTGATTTCATTCCTTACTACATAAATCCTTCAGAAGTTTATGTCCTGTGTGTCTATATATTGTTCCACTATGTAATACATGATGCTATAATATCAGAAGGGCAAACATATTCTAAGATATACACAAGTTAGTAAGATTACAAGAGTTATTCTCCTGGGTATGATTTACAGTGCCCTGTCCGGTAGGAGGCAGTGATTTCACAGTTTTCTATTGTCTATTGTGGTGCTGAAATACAACTAAGTGTTAGGTAAGTTGTTATCCGTATACAGTTTTGCCAGCCCTTATTGCTTTGAGCACTACAGACTAATTATTAGCACCATTTATTAGTACTAAATCTGCAACAGCATAACTAGTACTCCTAGCTATTCACACAGGAAGGGAAATATCTAGGTTCTGCTCACTTTCTGACTCTGTCGCTTACATTGTAACCTGTACTTTAATTTTTCTTGTGACTAATTGTAAAAAGTACCCTACTGAAATATTTTACTGTCAGACTTGAGTAATAAGTCTGACATTCTAACATGGAAGGATAAAGCCATAACTGCAATCCAGATAGCCTGATTTTGATTAGTGATTTGGATTTTTTTATTCTGTAGCCTTATTGATATTATATAGCAATAACCCACGCCTGGGTGTGGGTAATGCTAAATTTACCCACGGTTGGCGTGGTTTGGTCCCGAGGGCAAAGCCGAGGACTAAACAAAGCCAACCGTGGGTAAATTTAGCATTACCCACACCCAGAAGTGGGTTATTGCTATTATACATGACATTATTTAAGAAAAGAAACTATTACTTTTCTTAAATAATGGCATAATATAATGCCTGTTTGCTGCCTTCCGCAGATGTCTGGCATCCGGCAGTTCTGATGTACTGCGCGCCTGCGCAGTACATCAGAGTTGAGCAAAAGCAACGGAGAAAGCAAGATCTCCGTTGCTTTTTAGTGTTCGCTATGTTAAATGAGTTTAACATAGTGAGACAGTTTTAAAATAAGCAACGGAGATGTCCGTTGCTTATTTTAAAACTGTCTCGCTATGTTAAACTCATTTAACATAGCGAAACACTAAAAAAAAGCAACGGAGATCTTGCTTTCTCCGTTGCTTTTTTTTAAAACACTGTCTCGCTATGTTAAATGGGTTTAACATAGCGAGACAGCTTTAAAATAAGCAACGGAGATCTCATTTAAACCCATTTAACATAGCAGGACAGTGTTTTAAAAAAACGAGTTATACTAATGGAAAAAAGTCCGGGCGACCGGACCTTTTTCCATTAGTATAACTCGATTTACAATGGGCACGCTGGCCAATCAGCGTGCACGTTTTGGGGGGTTCATGGTATAATCTTTGTTAACCAATTTCTGTAAGGTTTATTTCTAAACCACATCCTAACTTGCAGGTCCATCTATTTCAGTATAAAGAGCCCTTTAATAACCTATTCCAAGTCCATCCAAATCACATTTAAATTCCATTCACCTTCCAAAGCTTCTGTCCACATCCATTTCCAACATGAATTGCATGAAGAGATACGTGCAAATAATATATCCTCATTTGCATAGCCTAAAAGTAAAAGATGTAATCTGAGACTCACAAACTTTCTATTTGCTTTGGAAACATCAGTTTGTCCCATCTAATAACAACTTTCCCAGGGCCAAGTAAACTCCAGTATTAAATGTTTTAAACAACTTATAAAAATAAAATTTTTGTAGCTGAAGCAGGGATATTTGCCCAGAATATAATATCTGAGGCAGAATAAGCATATTCAGTATCTAAACTCTCACATTCAGTTCTAAACTGAACTTCCATTTCTGAGAAAAAAATTGTAATATTGCCTTCAAAACACCATTGAATTGTTCAGCTGCTTTAACAACACCCATTTCCCAAAAAATCCATAATCTTCTAATTCCCTAGAGTGGACTACAGTTATTGTAGTATTTTATTTTTGTACTATGAATTTTACAATGTGAAATTTTACTAAATCTATCCAGTACAGTAATAAGCTCCTTTTGCAGTTCTGACAGTGTTAAAAATGCATCACTTGTAAACAACAGTATTTTAATTTGAAGGATCCCTCGATATAATATTATGGTGCTGATTGTCTAAGATATATTGCAAGCAGCTCCAAACAAATTGCCAAAAGCAGTGGTGAAAATGGGCATCTCTGATGGATATCCCTTGTTAGTAGAAAATATTCTAATAGCATTGCTGAAATCTTACTGCTTGCAAATACCCCTTTATAAAACTCATTCAATAATTTTCTACATCCCCTCGGAAAATCTGTCCTCTCTTTAGCTTCAGATATGAACAGCCACTCCACTTTATCAGATTCTTTTTCAGCATTTAAGCATAAAATTAATAGAGCTTTCTTCCTCACTTGTGCATCCTCTATGAATATCTCTGTATTTAGGGTGTTACTGTATATCTGCCGTCCCCTAACAAACCCACACTGATCGATGTGACTCAGTCCTAGGATAACGTTCACAGTCCTCTTTGCAAACACAGTCATAGATATCGAATGAGCTGCTTTCTGTACCCAGAGTGCACAGCTTGATTCTTTCTCTCACCATTAGTTTGCTGTGTGACTCTGAGCAAGTCACTTTAACAGACAGTTTTCCCAGATCACTCCTGAGGAAGGGCACTTGTAGCCAGTGACCTTACCCACTTAACATGCTTATGAAATAAAGAACATGTTATAGTCATGATTCAATACATAAACTGGCTGGGAAGTGTCAGCAAGATGTCAGCATAGGATCTTTTCCCTCCTTAAGAATGATATAAATTAGAGCTTCTTTCTATGATGGGGGGGGACCACTGTTTTAAATAGTGTGTTGCTTATTAATTGTACTCAGTTCTATAAAATATGATCCTCCCCCTAATTTCTCTATCTGACTTCTGCTGGAACCAGGTGATTTGCTAAGTGTTTGGGTTTCAACAATCTGAGTTATTTATACTGTGATAGGATTGTCAGATTAGCTGCTCGGATTTCACCTGTCTAAAAGTTATCTGTATGGTTTAAAAATCCTTGGCTTCTATGATTGCATCTCCATATGCTATTCCAGACTTCCTGTAATATCTCTGAAAATAGCTAAAATTCTGCTTAGATGTTTTTCTTTCTATCCCTTATATCCTTTTATAAAATATGTTCTGGAAACTGTATATTACACTCAAAACAGTACTGTAATTCTTTTCTCATCTTGCCTACATTGTTCACTCTCCCCCTCAAGCAGACAAACCACTTCACCTTTTAACCTCAGCCACTGTCCACAAATAGATTTGAACCATCTTCTTCTTACTGCATTCAATACATTCTACATTATTTATTTAATCTCCCTGTATAATTCCTGCCATCCCTCCACAGATAATAGCTCCTGCACATTTCACTTATCTTCTATCCATTCAACAATGAACACATAACTTAGATGACACGGTACGTTTAATCAATGAACACATAACTTAGATGACACGGTATGTTTAACGAATGAACACATAACTTAGATGACACGGTATGTTTAACCAATGAACACATAACTTAGATGACATGGTATGTTTAACCAATGAACACAACTTAGATGACATGGTGTGTTTAACCAATGAGCACATAACTTAAGATGACATGGTAACCAATAAACACATAACTTAGATGGCACAGTATGATTAACCAATGAACACATGACTTAGATGACATGGTATGTTTCCCAGGGAGCATGCAGATATTTGAAATTCTGTTTGTCTGATTAACAGCAGTGTAAATAATTATTGCTAGCTGCTACTTTCAGTGAATGTCAGACACTGTCCTTTCTCCACTGTTGTGCAACCGTGGAGTGGGTATATGTAAGTTGGGGTGCTCTCTTCCCATATGGGGGATGCAGGGGGACTTGACCTTTGCAAAAAATATTGATTTATTCACTTAAAGTAACTTTCAGTGATTATTTGAAATTTTTTTATGTGCTGTCAATTGGAGAAAAAGCATTTGACAGAAAATCATGAATCATTTTTCTTATATTGGTAGACATTATCTTTTTCAGTCTTCATATTAATGGCTTCTTTATTTGTATGTTATATTTGCAGTACTTATAGCCTTTTTGTTTCAGGGATTAGACTTCACAGCATAAACAGTGACCATATAAACACAAATACTTCTTTAGTTTTCATTTAAAGCAATGTCCAACTCATTAACTTTACAGCACATTCTTACCACCCTGTTATATATATAAAATATCCATCATATAAGAGTCCACACATTTTAAGCATTCCCCCATTGCCCTTGTAATTGAATACTGTATAATGACTCCACAATTCTTTTCTGGATCAAATGGACTTTTTTAATAAGTATAGTGAGTACTTTGCGAATTATCAATTCCTTCTATAGGCGTTACTTTTACCCCATAATATTCAAAGTCGCCTTGTCCATCAGTCACCCAACATTAAGTGAGCGCTGTAAATTAATGACATACCTTACGTCTTTAGCACCATAATTATGATATACTTCTCTTGGTTTACTTATTATACCATCTCTTGTTTCACTCCTGTTCGCGTCTTCAGAAAAACTGTGAACTGCTAAGCTTGAATTCATCAATAAAGCTGACTTCTTCCTTTGTTTCATTCCTTGTCTAAACAATGGGAATTGATTCACTTGCTTCTTCCTAGTCAATCACAGTTTTTATGCTTTCAGAAGCTGTTGTTTGGGATCCTGTCTTCAATTCACACTGGCTGCTGTCCAGGTCACCTGATAATCCTGCACCCCCTTCGGAGACACCTTTTTTCAAAAAAGTCTAATAATTCTCTGAGGGATATATATATATATATATATATATATATATATATATATATATATATATATATATATATATATATATATATATATATATATATATATACCTCTCAACTGTCCAGATTTTTGCTTCATATATTTGATCTGTTCCTCATAAAATTTATGGTTTTCTGGCAAATCACAGAGGACTGAAGTCACTACATAATGACACAGATTTCAGTTTCAGACTTCATATCCTTTATAAAACACATGCTAATGCAAATCCCATTATTCTAGCAACTTTATAAGTTTATAAGAGCAGCATTTGAAAACTGTCCCTAATTTTTAGACCGTTGTCTCCTCATTATTTTATGGTTTGTCCAGATGTTTTGTGCTAAGATGTTAAGAAGTATGACAGTGACCCCCATTACAGGCATAGAGTTACTGGTGTTGCTTCTAGTAGATACTAAGTAGCCCTGGTCAACCCATATTCTGGCATTCTCAATTTTACGTTGTTTTCCTAGTCACCACGATTTAGTTAATATTTGCTTCTTCAGTTTAAAGGAGTCAAGCTACCAGTATGAGTCATGGAAACCTATTTATCTCCTGGTTCAATAAAGGACCCAATATATGAGTTGTCAAAATCTTCAGCTTGTGTTCCTGAATACTAGTCTGTTTTACAAACTTGGTTTTAAAAAGAGTTGACAATCTGCATGCCCCCCAGTATCTACAATATGTTAACAAAGTGTAAGATCTTATTTTGCAACCGTCTGATCCTCAACTCAATTGGCTTCTCTTCTAGCATTCCATTTTTATCCTAGAGCTCTTCTGTTCTTGTTTCATGTGCTTGTTTTCCCTTTCTGTCTCCAGGAGTGCCCGAAAATGATTGTTCAGCACTTTCTGGAATTCCTGTGACCCCTTGTTTATAGCTGGCATATATTCTTCTAGTTTTGCATTTATACTCCTGAATATCTTGCCACCAACATTTTCTCTTCTTTTTTACAACCCAGCTTCATCTCAGGACTCTTCATCGCCCTTTGTTCTGCTATTGCAAGCACTGTATGTAGAGAACTACTCTTCCACTGTTTCCTTTTTATGAACTGCATCAATTAAAATATTGCATAAAGCAATCATATGAATAGCTTGCTCCAGAGCAACCTGTCCGCTTTTTTCACTGTCAGGTAGATGGCTAACTTATGTCTTGGTTGCTATGCACCATTGTAGGACATCCCTACTTGCACTTGCCTGTTATGTCAAAAAGAAACTCTGAGTGTTTGATTCACTCACACATCCTTTGTTCATATTGCACTGTCCCACTCCCTTTTATTATTATTTCATCTTATTGCCTACTCTTGTTAGGCACTGTAAGGACTACACCAGGCCTCCAGGCTATCCACTCTCTACAGCATGCCTGCTGAACAGTAGGAATATTTCAGAAGAGACTTTGTTCTGTGTTCTACCCCTTTAAAGCCATAAAGAAACTTTGAAGCAGAATTTTTAAGCAAGGACTCTTATACTTCCTGGTCTGTGAGAGTTAGGCAGAAGTAGCTCTTGTTGACACTGCCTGTAATCACAGCCTATGGATTCAGAGACGTAGTTACTATCAACCATTGATATCTAGCCTCTATTGAAACATTTTTCTAAAACCTACCTGCCAGCTGATCTACTCAGTCCACCAGGAAATTACATGCATGTGTCATTTTACTTGGCTAGAACAACAGTTAGACATAGGTACATCATAACATCAAACTGCCATAGATATGCTTTAGAGAAACCTTAACAGCTTTCCAATTAAATGCCCTCTGTGACATCCTAGCTCTAGTATGGTACAACCCATTACACTCCATCACTGCAGCGTGACAATGTAATGTGTTGTATAAGTGAGTTTTGGTCACCCATAACAAATTTGTTTTGTGATGCTAGAACCAGTGTTGTGAAATGCAATGTACTAATCATGCATTGAACAGAATATGCATGGATATGAACTTCATACCCATAAAATGCTTCATTCAGCATCAGTGCGCTATAGATGTTTTAATATGTTACCATCTGGGGGCCCATATTCTGGAAGCGAAGTCCACTGAGCTAGCACTTTCCCTTGGATTTTAGTTAATACATAAAGTACAGTATGGAACACAAACTGATGGACTGAGTCACAGATTATTATTATTATTGTTTTATTATCCAGCAGCTGGTTCATTTATATTCCTTTAGTGGGTCTCCACTGTGTGTATGCCTATCAAATTCAATGAAAATCTGTAGTTTTCGCTTCATGTGTGTGTGATAATCTAATATCAAAAACTGCAGTAGTTGTTACATGTCAGGAGATATACATGGGAATCATTTGATATCAGCACCCAGTCACTTAAAGCTTTTGTTAAGATTATAAGGATAACATCCAAGGTGGCTGGTGCTTTTGTGGCAAGGCCTGTAGTTAAAATTCTAGCCAGGACCACTGTAAAATAAACATTTTCATTTTTTTTATTACAGATCCAGAAAAGGTATCATGAAGATATTTTTGGAGCAGTATACCACAAATAAAGAGATTTCTTAAGGAGTGCAGTGACAATTACTATTAAATGCTTTTCTGCTGAGAATATGTGCCTTTATTATAACATGCAGCATGGGCTAAGTGATCACATGCTTCTTGGTTACTCGCAATATTTACTGCAAAAAAATAAAACTGCTTGAAGAACTTGCGTTTTTCTCAGCAGCATTGCCAGGAATGGATTTCGACTTCCTGTAGTTCGGGGGCAGGCCCCAAAGCAAAGTGATCTGAAACACTTGGACTGTAAAAGTTGGTCTCCTGGCATGCAGCCAGTGCTGTTACATATTTGACTTTACTAATGAATATCTAAGGAAGAAGAGCTGCACTGTTCTTCAATCCAGAAACGTCTGTAGCAGCAGCAGGTACCGTCACTGTCACTGCAGCTGATGGCTGGATTCCAACAAATAGCTGGTGTAACAGATGGCATTTGAAGATGCAAGACATTATACACAGATGAAGAAAACAGTGGAAGGGATGCTTCATGGCTGAAAATCTCTGAAACCTTTGTAATGTCTGTTCCAGGTCTATTTGATATGCATGGAGAACTGCAAATCTCAGTACTAAAAACTATCCTGTCTAACCATTGGGATGCTAAGCTTTCTTTTTAATACCTCTGTCTGATATTCTGGTTTCTGCCATTAAAACTAGATGTAAATAACACAGATAATATATTATATGTGACAGCGGAACAGTTTCTGTGATACCAGTTTACCTTATCCAAACAGATCCATTATCAATGCAATAATTTCTAGTGAAGTAATACTTCTATATATTTTTATAGGTATTTAAAACAAACACAGTTATACCTCTTCCCCCTCCTCTCTTCTTCCCCATGTATGTATGTATGTGTATATATGTGTATATCTAGGTATGTGTATATTTGTATATGCTGTAGAATGTAAGTTATTTCAAATGAAGAAAAAAACTTGTGCTTGAAAGAAATAATAACATAAAAGTACAAATCTACTTCTAAAGATATGCCTCTCCTATTATGGAGAAAGACATAGTGACAATGTCATTTAATTTATTTTTATTTTTATCACCATAACATATAAAGTTTTTATTTGTCTTAATCACTGGAATGGTGATGTATAAGTTAGTAGGTAAAATTCATATTTAAATGTAAGAAAACAATGCTAGAGAAAACATTTTTCTCTGGTGTGGAAGTAGCCACGCTGTGGCATAGAGGAACAAAGCCCTGACTACACTGCAGATGACTCAAGTTCAAACAGCAGCTTGAGCACATGTAGGAACTGGCAGGGGGGGGGGATATGGGTGAGCAGATGGTGATGGCTCACCCCTCCCTGGGGGAGGGATGCAGCTTTGGCTCTCCACTTGGGTGACACCTAGCAAGAGAACTGAGTGTCGACACTGTGGAGCTCAGGTCTATCAAATCCAGGTCTATCGAGCCCACACTGAAATGTGCAAGTCATATTGGGAGGAGAGGGGACCCCTCAAAGGGAAATAATTGTGGAGCTCAGAAGAGACGGCTAAGGGAATGGGGGTACTCTACCAGGGAAAATTATGGGCCACTCCACAGGACCAGCTAAGCTGATCCACTCCCTACCACCCAATACCTGCCACAAGTAGATGAGCTTGTGGGGGTTCCTGGATAGGAACAAATGAGTTGTATGGCTCTCACTTGACCCAGAGCCCCTGTCCGGCATGATCGCAGCATAAATGGACCAAGTGAATACAGTTAGAGTAAAATTCTGGCTTGGCTCTGAAGGGATACATTAAAAAAAAAAAATACGTTGGCACAAGAAAAAAGGGCCAGTTTTGTTTCTAGATAGCAAAATGTGTTTTAAAAGTGTAAATTATATCAATAATTGAATATAAAGATTTAATACTAAACTTTTCTGTTGTACTTATGTGACCTTAATAAGCTTACACAATATTTAAAAAAAAATACTGTAAACCCATGTTGTTACATTCTGTTTACTGAAGAACATATTAGAACTCCAGTGTCTCAGTGATGCATGGTATTTCAATTCTCTGATTTTTTGTACTATTTCTCATGTAATCACATGAGTAACTATGTCGAAATTATAATCATTCCATCACTTACACTGGCTTATTCCTGGCAGTTATTCCTATCAACTGTCAGATGCTATAAATGGAACAAAATACTACGAAATACAACAGAACCACATCACCTGGGCACTGAGGAGCTAAAAGGCAAAGAGCTTTATTGGATCTCACCCAAAAAAATTTCTCTAAAAGACATCATTTTTTTTCTACAGATACCTCTTATGCTTGGCATTTAGTGACTGTAACTCATTCCATTGCTCAAATGCTTTTTTTTCTGTAAGTAAAGTCTCCTTTTTCATACAAAACTTATGTGCTGAAACATTTGTAATGAATTTATGGTGAGATAAAGTTTTGTACTTCCAAATAAAATTGAATGGTATGTGCAATTATTCTATTTATTTATTTATTTTATTTATTTACATTTGTTTACTGGGAAATTCCGACTGGACGCAGGTCCTTTTCAGTGGATGCCCGGGGAGAAAAGCTCCACATCATGTACATAATAAATAGAGATACAAAGTTGCAGCAATAGTAAACATTACAGGTTGTTGGCTTTAATACAATAACACAATATTGATTATCAACAGTATATACAGTAAATGTTGCAAGTTAAGATAGTTTCTTGTCATTTATAATATTAGTAACAAAGTTGTCAGACAAGATTTTAAAGTATGTACAGACAACTAGCTAATTCTGACTGTGGTTAGTACTGGCAGTTGTATAGTTGGGTTAAGAGTCTAGGTGGGGGGGGGGGTAAGGAGGGTGTTAGTCTGGATTAGAACAAGGACAAAGCCAGTGCAAAGTTAAGTTGAATTTGAATGCAGTCTTGAAAAGGCTGCTGGAAGGTAGAGTAGTTACAGACAGTGGAAGATTGTTCCAAAGTTTAGATATGGTACATGAAAATATGGATTCTCCTGCTGAGTTTTTGGGTTTGATAACAGTGAGTTGATTTTTGTTGGTTGATCTTAGGGGCCTAGTGGAGTGATAGGGTTGGAGAAGGGTTTGAAGGGAAGGGATATTATGGGGTGGTTAATAAGTTTATGAGCGAGGGTGAGTTGATTAAAGTGAAGGAGTTGTGGGAGTTCTAGCCAGTTTAGTTCTTTAAGGGAGATACAATGATGGCTGTGGTAGGAGGTTCCAGTGGCAAATTTAGCAGTTTTGTTGTAACAAGCATCCAGCTTGTGTAGGTCTGTCTGTCTAAGGTTGGTAAGTATGGGGATGCATAGAGTAGGGTGGAGATTAGCTGGGAATTGGCTATGGAGATTCTAGCCACCTTGGTTAGGAATTGGCAGCTTCAATATAATGCACCAAGTTTCTTGTGAACTTTTTTTGTTGTGAGAGATATGTGGGTGTCAAATCTAAGTTTGTTGTCTATTTCCACACCGAGTAATTTTGTGTGTTCTGATGGAGAGATGATGGTATTGTCTTTGGCAAGAATGTTAAAGTGGGGGATGTTTTGGGTGGCTTTGGAAGGTTGGAACAGGAGAAGTTTTGTCTTACTTGGGTTGAGTAGGAGCTGAGCATTGGATAGCCAGCTTTCTACGGAGGAGAATCATTCTTGTGTGATTTGTTGTAGCTCTGGTAGAGTGGGGGCAGAGCAGATGAAAGTAGAGTTATCTGCATACTGTATAAGAGATGCTTGTGTGGTGGCAGTATGTAGGTTGTTAGTGAAAAGTGAGACTAGCAGAGGGCCAAGGATAGACCCTTGGGGAACTATGAGAGTAACTGGGAGGCGAGGTGATAGGTTATCGTCCCAGATTACTGATTGCTGGCATCTAAGTAAGTAAGAAACCATAGCATTCTTGTTAGTACCTTTTTGACTGGAGGCTGGCTAACACATCTTTAATAGTAATCCTGTTGCAAAGTTCAAATAAACTAATAGTATTTTTATGACTTAGTTGTGTTATTACTGTACTCTTACTTTGAATCTGAAACTCTAAGGAAACACCCAGAAGTACAGATAGGGAGTAGAGACAGTCTCTACTAAAATTATTTTTCTCTCTATTTTCTGCCCCAGTGCTCTGCAGCCATCTAATTTCTGTTATAGCCGCCATTGACCCCTTCATTCCCCATCCCTTAGTTATATGGAGACAAGGGTCAGTGCACAGGTCAATACCACATGGCAGGAGGCATGCATTTATGCCCGCTTTCATCCAAAAGTGTATTGAGTACACATATACAATGCTACCTTTGCATGCCTGAATATACCCCACATTTGTCTTATGCATGCTAGTTTTACACATGCCCAGTCATTATGCCTGGAGCTAGCCCCTTGTTGGTATCAGAGGGTGCTCTTTTGGTTAAGGATCCCACAAACTCAGCCTCAAACAAAATAGTAGGTCAGTGGCTATTTGTTCCCCTCTCTCCCAGTCAAGTCCTCTTTGTATGGATTCAGTAATCAGATGTGAAACCCTGGCATTATAATATGATGCCTCGCCACTGCATCAAAGGGACAGAGGGTCTACTCAAAATTAATTGCATGAACCCTTTCCAGAGCTATTGTTTATTTATTGGACTTCAAGAAAGCTCTCACATATACGCCTTCCTTGTTCAGGTAAATTTCAATGAAAATATAGCAGGTCCTCCTTACTACACTGGATTTCCACTCAAGCTGATTGGTCAGCCTTCACTGGCGGTCCCAGTATCCTTTCCTAATGACTGCGAGCCTCATCTGCCTTCTTCTCCAATGGTCAGCACAATATGTACCTTGTTCAAGGAATTCCCCTCCATGTCCCTTCGGACTTGGTTGACACCACTCAGGTAGAAAACTGGAAACTAGTTGGTAGCCATTAGCAAGTCAGTTATCCTTGGCAAGTGAAACAGATGGTGAAGTGTATCATGTCTAATATACATGCTAGTACATAGGTCAGCACTTGGCCTACAATCTTTCCCTTCAAAACAATGAATAAATGTTGTCGCAGTTGCTAACATAATGCGTGACTGATGCTTTTTGTGTGTATCAGAGATACAGTGCTATTTCTTTACCCCACAAAAATATGCATGTAAACTCATAAGATTGTATCTAAAAGTCATGCGCAAGCTCTTGTACCCTCTATTCAGTCATTAAGAAGAGGCATATGTACCTTTTATCTGATACATACATGCAAGCTCATATATATGGAATCCAGTTAGTATGTCCAGGCTCCTATATGTGGTATCTGAGCTGTTAGTAAAAGGCTCATTGCGTCATATCTAAGTAGTATGTGTACAAGTTCACATACCCTGTAACCATGGCCACATTGAGGCAAACGTACCATTTGTCTGATGAAACGTATAGACCTATGTACCATGTACCCAGCTAGTATGAGTAGGCTCATGTATGATGTATTTAATGGGCCATGAGCTGACTCAGGTCATTTACATCTAACAGATAAGCACATGCATATGTCCTGTGCATCTAACTAGTAAGAGTACGATCATGTAACCTGTAGGCTACCATATGAAATGTACCTGCTAGAGTGAGTCTCAAAACATGGAGCCTGAATAGCCCAAAATCAGACTTTCATACATTAAGTCCAAGATGCTATTTCTCAGAATACTCCCTTTTCTCAGAGGTATGGTGATCTTGGAGTTGGTATATATTAAGTTTGGTGGGTGTGATGGGCCTGCCCCCCACATGGTGGATGCAAGGGTGACCCTCCCCCCAAAAGAAGTTGTAAGGTGAAAAGTGATTTTTTCAGAGTTGCTCTTCTCTGGGTTTTCAGTCTTTTTTTTTTTTTTCAGTTTTTCGGTATTCGGCATTTCGAATGCTGACATTGAAATAGGGAGGCAACTTGTATCTGATGGGAAGTAAAGAATCGGGTATCTTGTGCCTAACATAAAAGTATAGACTCATGTATTCTGCAGCTAATGATTTTGTAAAGGTTAACATACCTGTACTTAATGGGTACATGTAGTCTCATGTACACTGCATCTAGAAAGCATGTGCAAAGTCATCTGTCCTGCATTTAACAGGCATGCACAAGTTCCAGTACCCTATAAGTAATAAATATGTGAAAAGTCATATACCTTGTATGTAACATGCATTTAAGGTTTAATGCACTCTGCACCTTATGGGTATTCACTCACGTATGCTGCATTCCATAGGTATGTGCAGGTCTACGTATCCTGTACCTAATGCACATCTGCAGGCTCATATATCTTGTATCTAATGGGTGGGTGCTTGCAGACTCATTTATCATATGTCTAACGCATTTATACATCCTTGCGTATTTTGCATCTAATGGCCATTAGCAGACTTATTTGTCTTGCATCTAGCATTTATCTCTAGGCTCAGAGACCATGTATGAGAATTATGTACTGGTGCAAATAGCCTATTTCTCTTGGGTATAGCTGCTAACAGATTAGCACATCCTGCATCTAATGAGTATGTAAAGGCTCACATACCTTGAATCTAATGCAAATGAAAGGCTCACATACCTTGAATCTAAGCAAATGAAAGGCTCACACACCTTGAATCTAATGCAAATGAAAGGCTCACATACCTCGAATCTAATGCAAATGTTTTAAAATGTAAGCTCTGTGTATCTAATAAGGACACATAATTTCATGTGCCCTGTATGTAATAAACATATATAGGCCCATATACCCTACATGGAATGGGTATGCACAAGAACACGTTCCTTGCATCTAATGTTCATATAAAAGGTTTATATTTGTTTTATCTAACGTGCCTATGCAAGTTCATGTTCACCATACCCAACTGATGCACAAAGACCCATCTACCCTGTGTTTAGTGGAAATATAGCACATCATATATGTTGAGTCTAATGAATAGAAGAAGGCTATTTGGTCCTGTATCTAAGCACAAAACACCAAACCAGAAGTCCACCGTTCAAAAGGCATAAATGTCGTTTACTAAATACAAAGCTTTCGAGTAGAACTCTTCTTCAGTGTAAGAAATATAAAAATGTAAGAAAAGCTCACATTATATAAAGAAAGCACAGCCAATCATTTCACATAATTAATTAGCAACAATTAAAAAACAAAAACATTTAAAGTGCCCCATATTAAAACAAGGGCAAACTGTTCTCCAGGGCTTAATAGTAGTAGCAGTTTTAAATCTGTTGTTAAAGATAAGCATGATAAGATATGATAGGTTGCCTGCTATTTGCTATGTATGCATTGTTTTAATATGGGGCACTTTAAATGTTTTTAGTTTTTAATTGTTGCTAATTAATGATGTGAAATAACTGGCTGTGCTTTCTTTATATAATGTGAGCTTTTGCTGCATTTTTTTATGTTTCTTACACTGAATAGGTC
The DNA here is from genome assembly GCF_019279795.1 of Protopterus annectens. Lineage (NCBI taxonomy): Eukaryota > Metazoa > Chordata > Ceratodontiformes > Protopteridae > Protopterus > Protopterus annectens. The sequence continues at coordinate 897,326,726 of NC_056747.1, read as the reverse complement.
TACTCGAAAGCTTTGTATTTTAATAAACAACGTTTCTACTTTTTGAACGGTGGACTTCTGATTTGGTGTTTTGTGCTTTGCAACTTTTTTACTTTGAGTCCTTGAGCTACTTGGGAAGTTTATATGGGAAGGTGGTCTTGTATCTAATGGGAACTGGAAAGCTTGTGTAGCCCATATCAACGTAGTATGTACAAGCTCACATATTCCTTCAACTCATTGATTTTGAATCTGTATTACATAATGTTTCGGTTTTTGCTTTGGATTGTATTCTAAGCCTTCATTCATTTATTGATATATAAAATATTATGCACCCTGTTTGTAATGTGCATATAGAGGCCCATATTCCCATATCTAAATGCTATGTGAAGAATCTTCTATCCTATAGACATATACCTCATAAACCTGTAGATTCATATACCTCATATCTACTGGGTATATGCATGTCCATGTGTCTTACGCTTAATAGATGTAAGAAGACTTGTGTTGTATATCTAATGAGAAACTGGAAACTCATTTGCCCTGTACCTATTTGTCACATGCAAGTTCACATATATTGTGCCTAACAAGCATATAGAGGGTCAGTATGTGCACTTTACCTAATGGAAACATGCAGGTTTATGTATCCTGTGTATGTTTGCTTCAGGAAGGCTCCTTTAATTACAGCCTAACAGGTACATAAAAGATTTGCATCTTCTACCTTAAACAAATGTGATGGTTCATGTAACTTTGGTCTGTTTGGCACATTCAGGGTCTTGTACCTTTCACCTAATGGGTACACAAAAGCCTTTGTATTATCCATCTAATGGAAACAAGAAAGCTCAAAGGCTGGCTCCTACCTTGCACATAAAGGGCACATAAAGAAAAAATATATCAGTTATTCACCGGAAGGCAAATGTATCCTGTATTTACTAGGAATGCAGAGTTTATGTCTATGTGTCAAACTGATACTTCATCAGGAGAAATGTATCAACTCTCAATCCATTGAATGCACAAAAAATAATTGTTTTGCAGGAGGCAAGCCCTCTTGTACCCACCAGTCCAACTGCAAGTTTATATATACTAACTCTGAGATCAAGTTAACATTGCAGACAAACAGAAACTAATGTATATGCACTGCTCTGCAATCTTAAAAGTACGCACTGTTGTTTGATGCAGCAGTGTACATGTAGAGCCCACCAAACACACCAAAAGCTCCAAAACTCAAACACACATCCAACTATTCATACCTCACAACAGCATGGTTCTCTTAATTTAATGTATTTTGCACTGTTATGGGATATGGATACCACAATTACATTTCCCAATGCCTCTTCCTAACTACTAGTGTGAGTGGTGCCCCATCTGTGGTGGTTTATACACCTTTCTTAGCAACCTAACTGAAACCACCCCACAAGCGGCTTGGGAATAAAAGGTATCCTGTGTACTACCACCTACCTCCCTGCAGTCAACACCATATAACAATATAGGCTGTTAATACCAAAGACAGCAGCAAGGTTTATACACCTGCCCTAGCCATCTAACTGAATCCAACCCACAAGCGGCTTGGGAATAAAGGGTATCCTTTGTACTGCCACCTACCTCCCTGCAGTCAACACCATATAACAAGATAAACTGTTAATACCAAAGACAGCAGCAAGGTTAATATTTCTTCTACATCGTTGCAATTTAAGAATATCTAGTAGCAAAATGGTCTACCCAGGTGCTCACAGCACTAGTAGTAGTGGAGTAACCCCCCCCCATTGGCAACATTTTGTTTGTAAGCTCTTTTTTGAATTAGCTAAAGGGAAGCAGTCATTAAGAACTTACCCCAACTCCTGACCAGTTTTTACCTGCTCTCCCCAGTTTAGAACTCACTGATTAACTCTGTAGGATATCTCTCTAAGTCTCATGGTGGCTGGGCCCCGCACCATTTGCCTCGCTACGCTCGGCTCACTCCACTCCCTTACCCTGCCCCCATTTCCCACCCGCCCCACTACATCTAGATTTATTCTAACCCTAAGTCACCTGACCACTCCCCACAACCATTCAACAACTTCCCATAACACACCTCTAGAATTTCTCTACTATATAATAACACCACTTGCATCCACTTACAAACAAAACCTAACCATGCTAACCTTACTTTCATCTCTCCTACTGTCCCTCTCAACCCTAACCTATATCACAACCTTTCACACATACACACCCCTGCCACATAGCACCTATCATACTACACTTACCTTCACACCTGCCCCTACACACACAACCTTCCTTATCACCCCATCATTATTTAGCAACAACACTATACTATTTTTACAAACTAAGTACATCCCACTATCTAACAATAGAAAAACATCATGTAAACTCCACATAGACATTCAACTAACTATCAAGCTTCAATTTTTTCTTAAGAAATACCTCCTTACTTCTGGCGACATCCATCCAAACCCAGGCCCAAACAACTTTATACCCCCAAACAAACACCCTGCTGATCTCCTCATCATAAACCTTAACTCTTGTAGTATATTCAACAAACTTCCTCACTTACATGCACTCATAACTCACTACTCCCCTGACATTCTCACTATAACAGAAATCTGGCTAAAACCTAACACACAAAATGAAGAGAATCTACCTCCAGGTTATAATATCCTACGTCTAGGAAAAAAAGGTGGGGACATTGCAATTGTTTGCAAAAATTCTTTCTCTCTCCAACCTCTTTTATCCCCACTACCAATATTTAATAATGCTGAGACCATTGGTTCTGTGTTACTCGTAAATAACAAAAAAGAGTATCATTATTTTATGCATATATATCCCTCCAGGCAAAAACTCTCAAACAATTGAGGGTATTCTACAATGGTCTAAAGATAATCTCCCACATGAGACTATTATACTAGGAGATCTAAACATGGACTGGCAATCCTGTAACTCAAAAATAACCCCGCTAACCACATAAACTTATATGGCTTCACCCAACTCATTCAACTAGGGTTGACAAAAATCCCATAAAGAATCAATACTGGAGTGGACATTAGTTAACTAACCTGCAAATAATTATCAAGTAGGCAATCTACCAGATGGACTTAGTGATCATCTTCCTACTTTTCTCCTAAGGAAATGGACTAATACTCCAAAACCTACAGTCTACAGACAAGTCTGAAATGATTGTAATGTCAATCCACTAGTACTCAACACTTTGTTAAAAAAATGTAATTGGGAACCACTTCGTAGCCTTTATTTTGGCCATGCAGTTGACTATTTTAACAATACTCTGATTAACATCCTCAATTCTATTGATCCAGTAAGGAAAATAAGAACCAAACAAAACCATGCCCTGTGGCTTACCACATCCACTAGAGACCTAATGAAAGCCAGAGACAAGGCATGGAAAGCTTGGAAAAAAGATAACACTCCCGTAGCTAAACAAAACTATCAGTACATTAGAAGCCAAGTAAAAATACAAAGTATGATAAACAAAAATACTTCCTAGAAATGCAAAATAAACACTCCAATATCCCCCAAAAATGTTGTCATGCTATAAACTCCCTATTAAAATCAGGCAAAACCTCCACACCAGCGCCCTCCTCCACCACTACAAAACCAAATAGTGAAATAGCCTCCCATTTTAATCACCACTTTACTGAATCCATCATATCACTATCAACCCAACTTTAAAAAAACACCTCCCATGTATACCAAAACCTTCTAACAACATAACTTCCTTTTCCTTCTCACCTGTCTCAACCTCCACAATAAAAAATACCTCTTAAAACTAAAACCCACTTCTCTTGCAGCCGATGGCATACCTGCTCATTTCCTAAAAATGGCTGCCGACTCTCTGTCCTACCCTGTCTCTATCTTAATCAACCGCTCCATTCAAGAATCCCATATCCCTCAACTCTGGAAAGTCTCTTACATTATTCCACTCCACAAAGGTGGAAATTCCTATGAGTTCTCTAACTACCGGCCCATGGCGATTCTATCTCCCTTATCAAAAATACTTGAAAAATACGTACATTCACAGGTGATGCGTTTCCTCACCTCAAACAAGATCTTCTCCTCTACACAACATGGTTTTCGTCCACACCACAGTACAACCTCTGCCCTCCTATCTTTCACGAACCTAGTTAACTAACACAGAAATAATAACGTTTGTATCCACCATATTTCTGGACCTCTCTAAGGCATTCAATATTGTTTCCCACACCATTCTAATAGATACTCTTACCTTTCTATCCTTTACTCCTAACATTGTTGCATGGTTTAAAAACTACCTAACAGACCATCAACAGGCTGTCCAGTGGCAAGGAGTCCTATCATCCTTACTCCCAACATCAACTGGTGTATCTCAAGGCTCCATACTGGGCCCTCTCCTCTTTTCTATCTTTACTAATAACCTACATACCTCAACTCTACAGGCCTCACTCATACGATACGCAAATGACTCCACATTGATCTGCTCTGCCCCAACCCTTACTGCCCTTTAACATATTGCCCAAAATCTTTTAGTGCAGTGGAGAAATGTATCACAAATATTCAACTTATACTAAATCCCAACAAAACAAAACCTTCTATTCACCCCAAACAAATCCAAAGCCACCCACTCTCCTTCTCTATCCTTTCTAATAATGGGACTGTCATCTCCCCTTCTCTTCACACCAAGCTGCTGGGCATTGAAATTGGTAACAGCTTGCACTTTGACATCCACATCTCCCAAACTATCAAAACAGTACATAAAAATGGGGTCCCTTTACAGATAAAAATACTTTGACAGATCAAGCTAGGGTCACCTTAGCTCAAACCCACCTTCTCTCCACACTCATGTATGCAGCACCAATTCTCACCTATGTCAGAAAATCTGATCTCAGCAAACTAGAGTCATGTTATAACAACATTGCTAAATTTGCTAAAAATTCCCCCTTTAGAACTCACCATTGTATACCTTTCAGGCAACTTCAGTGGCTTGAACTTCTACAGCTACAAACCTACCACCAACTTGTTACAGCCTATAATATCCAACAATATCCTGACAGAACTCCAGCCCTTAAAGAACTAATAAGTAACTACATACCAAATCGGTCACTCTGATCAGCCAATAAATCACTTCTCTCCATCTCTTCAGCTAATAACACAGCAGGTAAAGCTCTGTTTTCTCATTGTATAGCAAAGTATTGGAATAACCTCCCTCACTCAGTTATTTCAGCACCAAACACAAAACAATTCAAACACTCCCTTAAGTCTCATCTGATTAATTCGTGGTTATGTCCACGTGTTACATAAAGACAAATAAACTACCTTTCTTTCTCATCCTAAAACCATTAAACACGGACATAGAAAATATTAGTTGTATGTTAATCTAAGAAAGAAACTGTAAATTAATCCCTTGTCTTAACAATTTTTTGAACTATTAATCTATTATCTACTTGTAAAGTTTGTTTTGAAAATATGTTAAAAGAATGTCCTTGTACTCTGATCTATTATTTCACTGTTTCACAGTCTCACTAACTGGTTTATAACTGATGTATAAATACCTGTTGTCTCTGTAATTAATTAAGTGGAGCTTTTCTTCCTGGGCCTCCGCTGAAAATGGACCTCGTCCAGTCGGACCATCCCGGTTAACAAATGTAAAATAAAAATAAATAAATAAAATAAATTCAGTCAGCCAAAGCATTTTGATTCAATAGCAAATCAAAGTACTAGTCATTGAGCATATAGGCATGACCCATTAAAACTCATGTATCTTGTAATTAGTGGGGTACATAAAGTACCCTGTATTTTCTGGGTACATTAGGGCATTCATACTCTGTAACTAATGGCTACATGCAAACATGTATACTCTCTATGTGATGGGCATTTGCTGGTTCATGTACTCTGTACATAACAAGGACTATGCTCAGCACCACTGTATGTCAGTATTAACATCTAACTAATGGTAAAATATGGATGTGACTAACTAAAAAGTTAGCTTCTTGTACTGTATGATCATTGTGTTCCTTCAAGTGGTAAGGACTGAAACTGTTTCATTTTATCGTTAGAAGAATTTCAGATGGACTAACAGAGATCAAAGAAATAATAGATCTTCAGCTGTCTTCTTAGTCTGTTTCCCAGATGGAAGTTGCCTGTTGTGAATGCAGGACTAAGTAGAGGAATTGGCAGTCAGGCTCTGCCAACAGCAGCTTTGGAAATCCACTCTATAGGAGTGGTGTGGGCAGTATAATGCAAGGATGATCCTACCCTTTCCTCAGTTTCTTCTGATTTCCACCCCTGGGGCAGCACAGGGGAGATGGAAGAAGGATGAGATACTTTAGTCCTGATAAAGTCTCCTCAGAAATGAAAGTGTCTGTAAAGTTATATATAGCAAGGCATGTATAGCAACAGTAAGTGAAACATGAGAACGTAATGGAATGATGGAACACAGGAGAGGTGAGTGATGGGTAAGTATGGCACTATTCACTGCCACCAGAATATGTTGAAGGCTGGGTGACCAGATAATGACAGGTCACCTAGCGATCCAAAGAGGACATGTTTTTGTATTTTTAAGTATCCACTGCTATAACAGAAGTGTACAACTGATATGAGCTATATGTAGTGTTAATTGCACTTACATTAAGAACGAGTGCACAGAAATGTAATACAAAAGTGTTGAAATGTGATCTACTAGTAAAAGTAGTATTCTTAATCTGTTATACCATAGTGAACAGCCCATGCCCTTACCCCCAGAAGAAGACTAGTCAAAATAATAGATTAGAAAGTAACATCCAAGGGATTGGATGTTGTTTCCTGTCATCCAGCATGTTAGAACTAGTATGGATGACATTTTTATATTATAGCAAGTATAAATACACTATCAAGTCCATTTCTTAGATGTCTGTGGAAATAATTTTAAGTAGGACAATGATTTTCTCCTATATATTTTATATTACACAGTTTCTCTTGTCACAGACACACAAATAGTTATTTACAGGCAATGTCTTTCAATTTAAATAATCAACAATAATACTTAATAACAATTTAGAAATTTATTCTGTTTACCATGATGCAATGAAGAACTTATACCATTGAAAATTCAACTTTTGCTGGATTCACAGTTACAAAATTGACTTACGTAAGATCGTCACAGTATATAAGCATTTACAGTTTCTTCTTGCAATATATTTTCTACAACTGAGAGGGCTATTGCCCTCACTGCATTTCTCCATTGCAATATCAGCTAACAGTATATGATCCCAGTAAACTGGAATTGTGTGCAAGTTATCTGTTTCTTTCTCAAATCACCTTTTGTTTAACTCTTTCCCCCATTTGAAATTCAGCATTATTTTTATGTATTCGCAAGTCTATTTATGCATGTTCCTGTAACAGAACTTGACAAATCATAGTGCACTCCAGTCCATAACAAGAAAGCTGTATCCACTACTGCTAATTACACCACCAGTATCAGAACAACAAAAAGTGGAGTGTACTTTTTTTTCTCTCTGTTGCCTTGTGTGCAAAAGATGTGCAACATATAAACTGTCATGATGTGCGCCTATGGATATCCAACCCAAGTATTTAGGGGGTCAAAGTGAGAAAAGTCAGGGTATAGCAACATTTTAGTCCAACAGATACAAAATGTAAGCTCAACAAAAACATTGTTAACACTTCAGTCATCTTGAATACACTGCTCAAATAGCTTGAGTGCAATGCATCATGGGATACACCAAATCTTAAAATAGCACTATTGTACAAAAGTCTTAAGGCAACAATGACAATAGTACGTATTTACAATATATACAAGCACTATATCAGCTTTATTACTTAACATCACATAAACCATATGCACTTTATATACAGCATCAGACAAGTGCTGGCCTTAGATTTAAACATACATCAATTGATAGTGAGCAACAGGGTAGGTATATACATATTTCTCAATCAGCCATGACTGCCATGCCCACCATACCTGCATGAACTTTGGCTGGGGTTTTGTTAAGTAATGCCCAAACGGCATACAGTTTTATGCACTGCCTACAATTTTACAGTGGTTAACTGGAGAAGTGCATTGTGACAAATAGTTAACTTCAGAAGTGCATTTTAACAAATTATTCTTTTAATAATTATCTTGCAGGCTGCCATCATGTCTATGACTGCATTTAACATGAAATACAAGTAGAATGAAGATGTGATGATATGTTTGCCTTAGAGGATATTTTGGCACATGAAATGTCCCAAGTTTGCAATTCTTTGATGCAGGAAATAAAAATATGCTGAATGACTTTCAGCAATGTGAGGATGCTAATGGAAAATGGAGCCCAGAAAACCTGAAGTTATTTCTTCACTTACTAACCTTTGATTTCATTCATCAATGCCACCATACTCAAACTTCAACACGTTCAGCCTTTTATTTAGCAGGTAAAAGCACAACTCCGCATTCTGCATCTTTACTGCTATTTCCTTCTCTGCTACAATCCAGTTAGATTACTACTAGACAGACATTACTGAATCACAAAACTTTCTTCTTCAGCAATGGCTGCATGGTTTGATGTTTGGAAATGACAGTTCCTGCCTTTGACATCCAGCCCTCCAGTTTATCTACCACTGAAGCATTTTTATTTATCAGAACTTCCATGAACACCAGCAGGAGCTTCCTATATCAGTGTAAAGAACTAGCATCGCAATATGCAATGCTGATTTGGCCATTCCTTGCTAACAATAAGCAGCTATTGAGAGGCCTACCCCTTGTCATGAATATTATAGGGTTATAGATCATAGCATCAAAGGATATACAAGGAAAATCAGTGCAATGTCAGGGTGTGCTTTGCCAAATAACCACCCTAAGGCATTACCTTTTTTTTCAAGGAGGGTGAGGCCTGTTGGTACAGGTGCAAATTTAAAGATTCCTATCCAGTTATCATGGTTGCATTTAATGGTAGATGAGTCACACTGTTTGACTTGTAGTGGGGTGCTGTGAGTGCTGTAGGGTGCATGGAATTGCTGTTTCTCAAAGCAGATAATACTAAAGTTCTTTGAGTTTAGTTTCTTTCCTTTTTCCATGCACTAGGTGTTTACTACTGTAAGTTCATTTTGAAAAATGTAAATATCGTCAGGCAGGGGTTTTGACAATTATGCCCAGTTTACAATTGACCGCAAACTTGGTCAATCAACAGTCCCAGTTTTCAGTTTTGTGGTCAGAGAAATAAATTCTGAGCAGAAGAGGGCCAAGCATAAATCTCTGGTGAGCACACCTCTGACAAGCAGAATTTATTAGGTTGATTAGGAGTTCATTGTCAGTGAACATAATGCAATTACTACAATGCCTTAGCATATCAAATGCTAGAAAGTTGGTTGCAGAAGGAACCCTCAATTTTATAATGTCCAGTGCTTATGGATGGTAAAATCTAGACGAAGAATTTAATAATGACTAGGTGAATACTTAGACAACAGGGAAGGTAAAGGAAGAGCTGCGGATATATTAAGACAATAGGGACTTTTGAGGGAGTACTAACACTGTACTGGTATCATCCAAGATACAGGATCAAGAAACATAGCCCCTTTGAACAGCAATGTGCTACCCAGCAAAAGCAGTTTCAGCTTAGCAGAGATCAACACAAGCTGGCTTACTCTAGTGTGAAATTGGGCCTGAAGCTTATAATAGGAAATAAGGCTGCTGGTAATAATGGCTTTGGGGAAAAGTTGACAGGTGGAAGATTGGCTTAATGGTTAAGCTGTTTGCCTTACAGCCACAAGGTGCATGGTTTGATTCTCACTTGGGATAATTGGCTAGGCTTGAAATGACCCACAAGAGCAATTAGCCTAGTACTAACATATGAACTACCCACTAGTCAACTACACCTCACATGGTGCTGCACATAGTGCTGTTCTGTGCAGTAAATAACAAACATGCTAACAGGAAAAAAATCACAGATAGTCTAATCTGAGCTGGTTGTGCTCAGTATCCTAGAAATTACAGCTATTAGTCTCCTCTCATCAGTATAACCACGACTCTTTCCATGATGGCCCTCACACCTGGCCAAACAGTCTGTTTCCAGATTAGCTTTAAATACCAGAAGTAAGTTGATTAACACTGAAATATATACTGTTTTATATTTGGGGCTCATACATTTAAAGGTAGTATAGTAAATCCACTTGAAGCATACACACTTGAGTTTGTACAGTTACAAGCATGGAGACTGCAAAGAGAAAAACAATGTAATACTGTTTTTGCAGAGGCTTAGGCATTCCTGCATCCCCATACCGCACTTGCCTTATTCTTCTTATTCGATGGTCATTGTTTTTAGGGGTTTTATTACCAACTTAAAGCTTTTCATGAGTGGGAGTCAAAACCCAAAGACAACTTCCAGGAAAATGTCCTACCTTTATTACTTATTGTTACTGTCGGTAGTCAATGAGTCTTGGAACTTTAACATATAAGCCGCTTTTCTGGGAAGATTTTCAAAAGATGGGCAGGACAGGAGTAAGTGAATCGGTTGTTTAAGAGTGAGTGAGAAGGAAGTGAAAGTGGATGCAGTTCAACTAATGCAAAATTCATTGACCAGTGCGACTAGCTGAGCTTTGTACATGTAGTTTGTGGGAGACTTTGCCCTCCACCATAAAAATTATGTTTATTATGAGTGCAAATTCCATTTTTTGTGTAAAACGGCATTTGTTTTCATGCGTCTCAGACTGCTGTCCTAGCCCAAAATTAAATTACATAAGCTGAATGATTATAAACTTTTAGATTCATTATCTTCGTGAGAAGAAGGCTTCGTATATAAGGATGACTTGATTCTGGGCCAGTATGTCATGGAATCCTACTTCCCCTGCATATTATTCACAGAAATGTATTTCCAACAACTGTCGTATTAATTGCACCTAAGAATGTTCTAAAACCTCTATGATGCTTCTGGTGAATTCCTTACTGAAATGTCTGCAGCCTTGTTCGGAGCTACCTTGGAAAGAATCCTCAGCGCAGCATCTGAAAAAGGGAAGCCCCAGTTTTAAGTGTGTATCAATATTACAAATGCAGACCTACCACATATTACAAATACAGACCTACCATGTAATACAAATACAGAACTACCATGAAACTACATCAGGAAATATTCACTTTATACTTTATTTCTACAGAATAACTGGGACAAATTGCTACCAGTTTCACTAAAACTAAGTTCTTCCAACTGAAACCATGGTGCAGAGTTCCAGTCTTTATTTGAATATAATGCCCACTCAAATTTAATATTAAAATACAGGATGGAATTTTTAACATTTAAAAGTTATACTTAGGTACAAAGGTCAAATTCATGCAGACATAACAAATTTACTGTATAATGCAGGCTATAAAATAACATATTATTTTCTTAGACTTAGACTTGACTGACTAAAGGCTTTTAATTTAAAAATCCTATTGTTTATTTTTTGTTTGGCTTATTATCAATATCTCCACTTAGCATTTCATGGTAAGCTGGTAAAATACTATGGTAAGCTTGAAAATCTCCTCCCATGAGTTAAAGAAGGATTAGATATAGGGACCACTCTTTACCTACACAAATTATAAATCTGACATTTATACCATAAACAATTTCACCAAAGAGTCCAGTAACATTGTCAATGGCTTTAGGGGTGGTGATGATGATGATGATGATGGGTGCTTCCATCGTGATGCCCTCTCTATCTTCTTTGCCCAGTAATATGGCATCATAGTACTGATATGGCAGAGACTTGACAGTCATTCTAAAATCCACAAAACTGGTTAACTGAAATGTAATGGTGCCCGCGGAGCTTAAGCACCCATCTCCTTCATGGACCTGTTCATGCCCATGGGTCATTTTTGTTGATAAAGATCTATACATGAATTCTTTCAACAAACAGTTGCCTGAGTTTGGTGGCCAAGGGAAGAATAATGTTACCTGTGGGTGGTGAGAAAGGGAAGAATAACTTTACCTATGGGTAGTGGACATGGGAAGAATAATATTAGCTGGGGGTGGTGGGCAAGGGAAGAATAATGTTACTCAGCTATGGGTGGTGGACATGGGCAGAATAATGTTACCTGTGGTGGTGAGAAAGGGAAGAATAACTTTACCTATGGGTGGTGGACATGGGAAGAGTAACGTCACCTGTGGGTGGTAGCTAGGTGAAGAATAATGTTACCTGTGGGTGGTAGCTAGGTGAAGAATAATGTTACCTATGGGTGGTGGATATGGGAAGAATAATGTTACCTGTGGGTGGTGAACCTGTGGGTGGTAGCTAGGTGAAGAATAATGTTACCTATGGGTGGTGGATATGGGAAGAATAATGTTACCTGTGGGTGGTAGCTAGGTGAAGAATAATGTTACCTATGGGTGGTGGACATGGGAAGAATAACGTTACCTGTGGGTGGTAGCTAGGTGAAGAATAATGTTACCTGTGGGTGGTAGCTAGGTGAAGAATAATGTTACCTAAGAATAATGTTACCTGTGGGTGGTAGCTAGGTGAAGAATAATGTTACCTATGGGTGGTGGATATGGGAAGAATAATGTTACCTGTGGGTGGTAGCTAGGTGAAGAATAATGTTACCTGTGGGTGGTGGACATGGGAAGAATAACGTTACCTGTGGGTGGTAGCTAGGTGAAGAATAATGTTACCTATGGGTGGTGGATATGGGAAGAATAATGTTACCTGTGGGTGGTAGCTAGGTGAAGAATAATGTTACCTATGGGTGGTGGACATGGGAAGAATAACGTTAACTGTGGGTGGTAGCTAGGTGAAGAGTAATGTTACCTGTGGGTGGTAGCTAGGTGAAGAATAATGTTACCTGTGGGTAGTAGTAGGGAGGGAAAATAATGTTATCTGTGGATAGTGGGTAAGGGACGAATAATTATAATCCTGACCTTGGCCTAGGAGTTAAGGGCTTTTCTAAAGTGTGTTTCCAGAGTCCATGTTGTCTAATTGCTGGAAAAAAACAGCTTTTTTTTTTTTGGAACAGGAATTATATTATCATCTTGTAATCTTCCTATTTCCTTGAATCCGACTCAAGCTACCATTTTATGCATGTAGAGAGTGGTCAGTTTATATTGAATGTAGAAGACACAGGTGTATGGGTGGAGGACTGGACCAAAAATACATGCACAAATTATTGTCCTAAGAAGTCATTTTCTGGCCACAGGAACATATATGAAAGAAAGCATCAGACATAGCTAAAATCTACAGAATAATTAAATTACTAAAAAAAATCAGACCTCTACCTATTTGTTAAAAACTGCCTTATGCAAAGTCATCAAGCTGAGTCTGACTTGTCAAAGAGACACACCTGTTAACTAAACATTACAGGCTGACTATATACAGTTGTCAAAGTGTGCATGCATGCATTGCTGTGGTGAATTTGGCTTCTTTTTTATATTAAATGCTGCTTCTTACTATATAAGATGTGTCTTGTGCCTGTATGGGTGTGTGTGTGTGTGTGTGTGTGTGTGTGTGTGTGTGTGTGTGTGTGTGTGTGTGTGTGTGTGTGTGTGTGTGTTTTGCACCCATGTGTAGAAGCATGCCAGTGAGTTTTTCTAATGCATGAATTGGAACTTCTGTGATAACTGTTGTGCATGTAGGGTTTGTAGGGAGCGATCAAAATTGTGTTGATTGGGTTTTGTCAGATGGTACGTATGGTCATAACTGTGTTAGTGTTTGTGTAAGATTCTGTTTGGTAAATGATCAAATGCTTGCAATGTGCTTATATTAAATTGTAGTGTTTTGACTGAGTGGTCAATTCAATGGTATTGTGTAGATTTGTGTAATACAGGTAGCAGCGGCTGGTGTATATGAATGGTCAGTGGTCAACAACCTGCATATTGCGTATGTGTATCGGTAAAGTTGGTGCAGTGTGCTTTGAAAAGTATGTACTTGAGTGTATGGTCAGGAGAATGTTGCAATGAAAATCTGTAATAGGTGTGTTTGGTGTGCAGTGTGAAAAGTGAAAGAGGTGGGTGCTGTGTGAGATGGGGTTTTTTTGGCAACTTTTGCATCCTGAGCAGTATGTACCACAAGGTAAATGCAATCTCAAAATTGGTTATACAAGTCTTGGGCGGCAGAGGATCTGGGAGCTTTGTGTACATTAGAAGTATTTGCAGTGAATATTTCTGTGTTTTAACTTGTGTGTGTGTGTGTGTGTGTATGTGTGTGTGTGTGTGTGTGTGTGTGTGTGTGTGTGTGCACGTGTTTGTGTGCGTGTGTGTGTGCGCACATGTGCATGTGCGTGTGTGTGTGTGTGTGCGCACGTGTGCATGTGTGTGTGTGTGTGTGTGTGTGTGTGTGTGTGTGCTTGATGGGTTGTACAACAACTACCAAGCTAGTTAATGACTGCTGCTCTGTTGATGCATTTTTCCATGATCTAGTTGTCAGGTGATTTGTTATTGTCATAAAAGGCTTAATAAAATATTCAGGTTTATGACAGTAATGAAAATAGTAGGTGAATGTAACTAACTGTAAATTTTGCTTTTGCTTGATAAAATTACAAAAAGCTTTCTGGAAACTTGACAGCCCATGTGAAACACAGAGTTCTATCCTAAAGTAAGTGAGGCTACATGAAGAGCTGCCATTATTGGTTATGGTTATTTCTTTGATGATGCTGACAAGAGTGAGACGGCTGAAGAAAAACACAGCACACCTTACAGAAAACTACTTGGTAAGACATCTCATGACTGCCATCTGGTGGCAAAATGTGTTTAAATCAACCTTATAATCCTACCAGCTGAGGAATCTTCAATGAAGTCTACAGCCTTGGTTAGTTACACAGATTACACAACTTTGCTATCATATTTGGACTTAATATTTAAGCTGCATGTTCAGCCTACGTCTATAGTTAATAAACTTTAGCATGACATACAGTGCATTTATCTGGTCAGTGCTAATGTATATTCAGTTTCATATTTTTCATATGAAGTTGAATGAAAATTGTACATCTTTAATTACTAAATCATATTTCAAAGCATATCGTTCAGCTATCCAGAATTTTGCAGCAGGTCAATTTTTTACTCATATTTGGTCTGTTCCATGTAACACTTTTTTTCTAGGAGATAATTAAGGATATAAGTCATTAAATAATGGCAGAGAACTGAGTTTCAGACTTCACATTCTTCAGAAAATGCATGTCAGTGCAAATTCTGTTATCCTAGAAACGTTTTATGTTTATAAGAGCAATATTTAAACTCTATCCCTGGTTTGGGGTCTTTGTCCCCCCCCCCCCATTATTTTTTGTCTTTCTCCAGATTTCTAGTGTTAACAGGTTGAATGGTAGTTTTCAAAGGATAATAGAATGGCTAAAGAAAAGCATGGTGCTCAACTGGGCAACAACAGACAGACTTCCTGGGGTCATCTTAAAACAAAATGTATGAGATTTTACAGTGAAAATAAAATTAGAATAGCTTTATATACAGATTTATCAAAAGGCAGATATTACTGTATCTTTTCAAAAGTTAAGTGATCTCTACTGAGGCTATTTTATTTTTATTTGTTTTTATTAACTGTTTTGTCATCCTTACTTATTTTGTGGCTATATTTTTACTGCGGTGGTGGTGTTGCGGTAGTGTTGTCGCCTCACAGTAAGACGTTGTCCCGTTCATTTCTCAGCTAGAGTGTCTTCTGTGTAGAGACATGCGTGAATGGGCGTACCTTCGTTGAAGGTTGTGCGTCAGAGCTGGCAACTCGGCATGTAAAAATCTACTGCCAATCATTAGCGGACCGGAGTTCCGCTGTGGCGACCCCTAACCGGGAAAAGCCGAAAGACACAACAACAACAACTAATTTTGTGGCTATCTTTTGCAGAAATTATTTAGTAGATGTTTAGCAGATAAAATTATATTACATACCAAGGACAACAATGTGGACTCCTGCATGAAACTTTCACAAAGTGATTTGAATGCAGCTCAACAGCGGCTGGTTGTCATCAGCTAATGACTTCTAACAATTGCACGAATGATGGCTGAAATGGTTCAGGGCTGACAGTTAAATAAAAGAAAACATCTTAAGTATGACAACAATGTCTTCAACTACGAAAGTAAATTAGCATTTTACTTTACCTTGTCAGTTAAAACAATTTATTTATTTTAATTGTGGTACTGAATGTTTCAAAACCAATTCCATGATTGTCAACTTTTGCAAAGCAATGTGTACCTTTGATGCATGCCAGGTATGGTACATTCAATGGCAAATATGCAATTAACACCATGGCTATGGAACCAACATTTTAGCATTAGTGTTATAAACTCAAGTAAGTTTAAAAAAAAAAGGGTATGGAATTTTCCTCTTCTCTAAGCCTGTGTTGAGCCAAAATTACAAAATTTATATTGTAGGCCCGAATTACTTAAAGTAGAATATCATTTTCTCCTTCTCTGAGATTGTTCATAAGACTCCAAAACAATCTCTGCTTAGGGTAAGACATTGCACAGACCATGGGATTCAGAAACAAATAGCACATTGTGGTAGTTGAAATAGTGTGATGAGTGCCCATGTTTAGGCCAGGGTGTTTCAGAGACACACACAAGGTGATCTAAGCTGTAATCTATGCTGAGTAGCACGCTATGCAAATGACAGTATAATGAGATGGAAATGAGCAGCATTATTAAAATAAAACACATTATTAAAATGAGGCTCATTGTGAATCGGAATGAAGTAATCAATATGGCAGAGTAATTCACAAACTTATAAATTTGGCATGATGAGACACAGCACTGGAGCTGCTGTTCACAAGTAACATCCTGACATACCAAAACAAAGACCACAACATTCTGTTAGAGATACGTATGTATAAGCACAAGGTTGTTGTCACAACCAGTAGCCATGACGTTGTGTCCTATTATCTATAGTACTGCTGAGTCATCTCACCCTAACATTTTATCCTCTCCATGACACAGAAATAGTGGACTGTTATTGTGTGGACAGAGGCACCATGCAGGAACTGGTGAGTTGTGTCACCATCATATAGAGGTCTGTGGGATACATGAAGTACCCATCCCTGTGGACACCAACATATGTGTAGCTTTAAGAATATTGGCTACAGGGACATTGCAGTGACCAGTATGGGACACATTGGGTGTATTCTGAGCATCTGCCTCAAGAACCAGTTTCTTGATGTCATGCTACATACAGCATGCAAAGAAGCTTATGTGACTCTCGTGCACTATAGAGGAAAGAAGCAATACCGTGCAGGCACTTTATGAAATAACCTGTTTCCCTAAGGTACTAACTATACCCACATAGCCATCAAGGTCCACAAGAGGAACAGAGAAGACAGGACATGAGCTATAAGGCATTCCACTCCAAAAACTGCCAGATGGTCAATGCTCAGGATATAATACACAATGTCTCACTGTGCCACCCATGCAGTGCCTATGATTCCCACATCTGGCACACATCTGACTTAGATCAGCAGTTTGCATAGAGTGATTTCCTACAAGACCATCTGGTTAGCAATGATGGGTATGCCCTGGAGCCATGGTTAATTACACTGATAAGAAGCACACAGACTATTGCAAAGAATATGTATGACACTGCCCTGTCACAAGCCAGAAACATCATCAATAGTGTTTGGATTGATGAAGGCTCTCTTCTACTGTCCAGATATCTCCAGTGGTACCCTGCAGTAGAAACCTGAAACATGCAGTAAAATATTTGCTGTGTGTACGGTATTACACAACATATTAATTTGCAAACAGATATCTGATAGGGGTAAACATTTGAAAAAGGGATACCCCAAAGTCATTGGTGAAGGAAGTGCCTGTTGAGGACTCCATGCTGCAGCCAATTGTGGGAGATGACCATGCGAGGTGATGATGGATGCAGTACACCATGGCACTGGCTACAAGGTAACATCTGTTTCATCACTATGAACCAGTTTAAAAATAACATATAGCGATAACAATGATGCATGCAAAACTACAACCAGGCTATGCCATAGCATGCATGGACTGGCCAAACTCTGCATTAGACATCAGCTATACAGGTAACAGATTACTGAGAGTAGGGCATGCCTGTCATCACTGGCAGAATAACAGGTGTCAACAATGGATAATATGTGTTTGTGGTTGTGGGTGTGTATGTCTTTGTGTGTGTGTGTGTGTGTGTGTGTGTGTGTGTGTGTGTGTGTGTGTGTGTGTGTGTGTGTGTGTGTGTGTGTGTGTGTGTGTGTGTGTGTGTGTGTGTGTGTGTGTGTGTGTGTGTGTTTATGTGTGTGTGTGTGTGTGTGTGTGTGTGTGTGTGTGTGTGTGTGTGTGTGTGTGTGTGTGTGTGTGTATGTGTGTTTGTGTGTGTGTGTGCAAGTGGATGTGAGGTGGTGCCAGCTACTGGTGTGGGTGATTTTTGTGTCTTGGTCTGGTGAGTATGGAGAAGCAGGAAGACTGGCCATAGAGGTGTTGGGATGATGTTGCTGGTATGGTGTAACTGGGCAGATGTAACTGGATGGATCTGGTGGGCATCTGTGAGTGTGCATAGTTCCAGCAGAAGATGCAATACTGTGCTGGGGTCTAGCAAACAGGTCTAAGGCACCCTCAGGAGATACATGTGCTGCCTGTATACTTCTCTGTCTGCAGGGGTGCTTTTCCAGGGTATGTCACAAACACAATGCTCAGTATGAATGACATGATGTACTGTGATTGGTTTCAGCATGAGCACCCCATCAATGTCTGTGTCCATGGTGTCCCACAGTGTTCTTAACACTCATTAGAGGTGTGGAGGTGATGGTGTTTCAGGATGTAGACAATGCCCTTGACCTTTGATGGTGGTCTTCCTCACCAGAAGTGAAGGAGGAGTGGCCACTGGAATGGTGATACACAGGTTAAAATACACAATGTCTAACTGCACCACCCACGCAGTGCCCATGATTCCCACATTTGGCACATATCTCACTTATATCAGCAATTTGCGCAGGGACATCTGCAACAAATATACTTCTTATGCTGCTTTTCGAATATGCTACATAAATACATACATAAATATGCTACATAACACAGGTTGCCACACAGACTACATACCACACCAATCACCTCTGCTATGGCTGCACTAGTATCTGCCTTTCTCTGTTTAATAACCCTACACATACTCTAAGTGTGGCCGGGGAGACATTGATCTCAGGAGATAGTACATATGGCATTGCTGGACACTAGTCTGCCTGCCCCTACTGCCCTCCTCACACTCAATGGAGCTGGCAGCAACCATGGATGCCTCTGCACCTGATGAGGAAGGTCCACCCAGTGCTGATGAATCAGTCAATTTTTGTCCTTCTGTGGAATCCTGGGATTGAGAAGTGAGGTGCACAGACACAGAAGCTGTATCTCTAGCAAGGAAGGGGATATGGCCACTATCATTATCAGTGTTTAACATCATCCGAGTGATTCCCAACTGCACCAGGATGTGGCAGTCATCATCATTAGCCTCAGACAGCCCCTATCGTCAGGCATGCTGATATCCCCTGGCAGTGAAGCACCTGCGCAAACACATATGTATCGCCAAGTATATGAAAGTACCATTCTTAAACACCAACAGTCCAGTCTAAGCATTCCTGTGTATCATTGTGGCATGCAAAATCCAAAGTTAAAATACCTTATCCAGACTGCTACTGCTGCTGTAGTTGCAATGTGCCTGTACCAACAAAATAGCCATGCTCATTACTTGCAAATGTCTCAGTCAAACATGTTGTACAGCTTGTCCTACAAGTTAAGTAATACCCACTTGGGCCATCACCTATTGACACATATGGTGAGAAGTGCAGCAAATCCTCCACAGGGAAAAACTGGGCTATATTACACCCCAGAGAGATATGCCAGGAACTCCTCTGTGTTGGTTAATGGTGACTCCATTGGTAGGTCCCATCTATGGCCCTTTTGTTCCTCTATGAAGCAGGATGCCTTGGTGTGTGTAGAAGCAGTCACATCAGTAACTCTCTGCCATTATCTGCTCATATGTTTGATTATGGCTACTGACTGCATTCATCTGTTCCACAAGGTCCCAACAGTTGCCAGCCTTTTTGCAGCAGACAGAATGAGATGGTACTATGTGTTGTACTGACAGAGCAAGAGACAGCTTTAAGCACCAAAGGAGATTGTGCATAAACATAGGGATATATGAAACATCATGAGCCCTGTAAGTCTGACACTCATAGTAGGGCTCATACAGCCTCCCCCCAAAGTGTGGATGGGTACGTGTGTCTTGGCACCCTATCTGTCCAAGAGCTGTTTAAGTGCAACAGGGCTAAACAGTGCAACTAACTGCCATCATATGCCACCCACACTGCCAATGCCATACATTGTGAATGCCAGCAATCTATTCTTCCCCATTACTGTACACCACAGCTCTATGACCCCTGACCTCATTATGTGTGCAGTACAGTAGTAGACTGTGGTTTAAGGCAGGACAGCCATACACATGACAATGAAATCCCAAGTACTACCCACACAGGGCATCTGCACAGGTATGTTGGGAGGCACACCCACTCATCATACCTGTCAGCTTTCAACATCATAACAGGGAGCCATCAAAAATAATAGCATATGGTCCAAAATCAAAGCATTCAAAATGTGCTTATTTGTAAATCAGTGTCGGGGGGGGACTTGTGAAAGGGAGCCATGGCCCCCCCCCCTTATCTCCAATCATGTTGTTCCCCTTCCTTTTGTGTCACATTCTTTCCCTGTATGTAGTATAATCCTCCAAATGAATTATTTGCCCTTCATCTGTCTGTCCATATGTTTCTATCCATCATCTCCAACCCCTTTGTGTCAACATCTCTCTGGTTGTTTTTTGTCTGTGTTTTATGTTTGTTTGTTTTCAAGTCTCTGTTTCCTTTTACCTTCTTTCCTTCTCTAGCCTTTCCTTTACATACTTCATTATCTACCCTTTTTAAAAAAATTAAAAAGGGCATCTGTTGCCCCCCCAAAAAAGCTTTTCTCTCCCACATTTTCCTTCCCTGTGCCCTTCTTTACATTCCCCTGATTGTTCTTCCTCCTTTCTGAGTTTCCTATGCTCAAATTTCCTTATCATTTCAATGAATAAACCCGGTAGGGACCTTGCTATGAACCATACATGGCTTCTAGCAGTTCTCATAGCGATGTGTGGTTCTGCTTGTGCATGTTCATACTCACTTGCATGCTACAGGTCCACTATTACTATTTATGTATTCTGTAACTACTGCCAAGGTACACACCAGTATTCACCAGCAATGTAATTTACAAAGGTGGAGGTCTTAATTAATTAAAAGTCAATCAACTAAATATCTCCTTCTTAATTGATAATTACCTTATAGCCACATTGCACTACCCTGCATCACCGTGGTAGCCCTTACATGCCTGCTTTAGGCATGTTTCTGAATCCCTAGTCCAGTGCAAATTGCAAGCAAGAATTTCACAAAACACAACATCAAGCCCAAAGTGCAAATTCTTTTGGAATATAAGAGCAAGAGGTTTACCTATAACTTTTGCTGAATGAATTATGTCCATTGAAAATCTAGATGTCATAATAATAGAGAAGTATCTGCTCTTCTTTTAACATATAGAAAAGCAAACTAATATGTGCCTTAGACAAGTAAATTGCAGAGGCGTGCGTTAACTTTTTCTTCAAAATAAGGATTGTATCTCCATCTTTGCTGCTCTCTGAAATTTAAAAATACATTCTGAATTCATTTTGCAATTTATGGATGGATTACAAAAAAAAAGCAAAAAAAAAACAGGCAATTCAACTTTAAGATTTACTTTGGAAAGTAAAATATCAACAAATCAAAGCAAACTTTATTTGCAAAACTAAACTTTATTGGATAAATTAGAAAGAAGCTAGAGATTTCTTGTGTGTAAATTATAACTGTGTCAAAAAACATGCATGCATGCATGATCTTATGTTTTTGTCTTATCAAACAATGTTTTCATTTCATGTTTTTGTTTTATCAATAAATGTCTTAATCTCAGGTTTTGTAATTAGTATTTCCAAATTTCCAGAAAACAAACAGCGATTTCTTGCATTTAAAAATCCAATGCTTTAAAAACATCTTTGTCAGCTTTGATTGCTCTGAATCATTACCTGTGCACAGAGAATTCTAGCACAGAGTTCTTTAGTCAGACATGGGTACACCATAACCTGTTCTTTTCTCTCACCTACTGCTTCCCTGCAGATTATTACTACATAGACATGTTTCACAACATCTAATGTGTGTTTGAACCCAGTTTAAAACCAACTAATATGCTAAAACTGTACTGTAAAAGACTTGCTTGTACTGCAGACATTTTATTGTATACATTTTTCAAGATGTCTGGGATTTGTTTTAAACCTGGTATTAGTTTTAAACCTCTGGCAAATCCTCAGTTTGATTCTTAGGTGATGATGCGAGCAGGTGCAGGATTAGACTGGATCAAGAATTAACTGCTGCCTCATAGCCTTAGAAAGGGAATTTAAGTAGAGTTTCTATTTCCTGTAATATACTGTTTTTTTTTTTTAAATATTTTATTCGGAGAACCCCAGCAAATTCTGTGCTGTCCCTCTGATGAGCTGAAATTCAGTCAAAATAATTATGTTACAGATTTAAATGGAAAGGATGAAAAAATACACTAGTGCAGTTTGTGATGTATAAAGTCATTGTTGGAATATTCTGTATGGTTGACTTCTATGTAAAAAGTCTGATATAATGTTTGGTAAAGATGGAAAAAATAAACTAGACCACAAGCAACCCAAACAGAAACAAGGAACTGTGCCATTAAAACAGCTTAATTCCGGGAAAGTAATAGGATTTACATATTCTGCAGTGCTTTAAAGTATGCCTGTTAAAGGAATTTTAGACCAAACTTAAACATTGTATATTTATAAGGCAAAATGTAACTCTTTAAACGTCTATAGAAGAAAGAAATATTTATACGTGTACTAGATTTGAAAGACTGATGAAATGACCAACAAATATTTTGCAGTTGGATATATGGTTAAATGAACTAGCTTCAAGACACATAGCAATGGAGCTCTAACTATGGCCCAGAGGATTCATGTCCATACCTCTCAACTGTCCAGATTTTTGCCTGACATTTTGGTCTACATCTCATAAAATTTGTGGGTTTATGGCAAATCATTGAGTACTGAAGTCCCTAAATAAAGACATAAATTTGAGTTTCAGACTTCATGTCCTTCGATAAAAGCAAGGTGATGCAAAAACTGTTAATCTAATACCTTCCTAAGCTTCTAAGAGCAATATTTAAAATCAGTCCCTGATTCTTAGCTTTTCCCACTCTTTATTATTTGGCTTTGTACAGAATTCTTCTGCTAAAAGGTTGAGAGGTATGCCCAAGTCCATGTAGCAGTCCAGGAATTTTTGCAGCCAGACAATGAGGTAGAGAAGTGAAGAGGGAATCCCTTCTTGCTTCTCCTGAAAAGAGAGATTATGGAATATGGATCGGGGTAAATTTCTTGCTAATATATTGCTAATACCAAGTGCCATCAGGACACATCCACTCATAAAGGATGTGGTTCAGAAGTGGGTGATGGTCCCATACTGCACTTATTATAGAGCCACCCCAGGTCCTGATAGAGCTACACAGTTTAAATTGCCTGGTGGCTGCCTGGATGACAGCCATCCTGTGATCATCTCTTGGTCATAACGGAATGAATAGGCAAGGGTAGTGGTGAATGGCTACATGGTCTGCAACATAGGGAACCCAAAAATATACATATAATTTAACAACTAAGAGTTTCAAAATAGCACGAAAACATAAAGATGAGGTGAGGTAACAATGCCTGCTTTATGAGTAGCACAACTGCATGAGACAGACGCTACTTTACAGCAAGGCAATGAGAACAGGAAAGTGACTGTCTTACACAAGTGCAGAGAAAATATCAGGTTTTGTACCGCTGCAAAACTGCATCGTAAAAAAAAGATTTACTTCTCACTGTGTCCTGGTAATAAAATGACAAGAGTCATTCAAAAAATGGCCACCTGAAAGAATACAGTGCCATCAATGAGCACTAGCCCATTTTTATATGAGCACATGCCATTTTGCATAGGAATGACCCAAAACTTATATGAAGGCCTGATGTCCCTCAGTTACCTTTACACATTATGTAGTCAGCCCCTGAAGGCAGTGTTAATGGAACAGGACCATAGTCTCCTGTGTCAGTTAGGCTATTTCAGTCAAAGCCTTCCAGCTGCCACAACAACTAACAGTGCATTACGAATCATAGATAGGAGGTTCATCTCCAATATGGAGAAGGCAATTACACCCTTTCATTGGTTTTGCTCAGAACATGGCTATTAACACAAAAAAAATGGACAAACCCAGCAAACAGCTGTATTAAATTAGCAAAGCAACCAGGCTGGCTGAAAACACCAGCACGACCAAAAATACATATATAAAGTCGTATTGATTAAGCGCTTAATCAGGTAGGAGACAAAAGCACTTAATTAATAAAACTTTATATGTGTATTTTTGGTTGTCCTGCTGTTTGCAGCCAGCCTGGTTGCTTTGCTGATTCAGAACATGGCTAGACAGATTTGATTTATGTGACAATATCAGATTGGAAGAATGTTGTATGAAGATTTTTACATTAAATCCTATACTCCAAAGGTCACTGTTCCTGAGGTAATAATTGTGGAACTGTTTTCTGTTATGCAAATGTAAGTGCCAGTGAAGTTTATAGTGCAGATAGATGCAAGGTGATTTTTTTGTATCTTAAACATCAAATAGAAACTGGTAAGAGTGGCGTCAAGGTATACCCAAATACAGCATACCTTTGAAAATGTCTTAGCAGGTGAGATGGCTGAGAGCTTGGTATCTGAAAAATATATATGGAAGCTGTAATGAAGAATAAAGTAATAATAAGAAATAAATGAGATAGTCCAGAAATGCTTGCATAGGGTACCATTGTGGATGCAATGCACTGGTTGAATCCCAGACCGAAAACCTTTTTCATTTCATCACCAAAGATTTCATGTAGGTGAAGGTGATCTCATAGGAATATACTATCAGTCATGGGGACCATAAGATGGCTAGCCTGTAGCCATTTGAAATGTCAGAACCTGCATAAATGTGTCCTAAAGTACAGAGACTGAATGGCTGGAAAAACTTATATATATATATATATATATATATCAAACCTAAGCTGGACATTTCTCAGAATATTCCCTTTTCTCCAAGGTATAAGTTTGTGAGGGCTTACCCACATATTGGGGATACAGAGGGTCTTGTCAACTGCAAAAAAAAATGGTTTAAATGGGATTACACACAGGTACATGTTTGGGGATGCAGTGTGTACCTGTGTGCACTCACACACACACACACACACACACACACACACACACACACACACACACACACACACACACACACACACACACACAGGCATACACTAGGGGATGCAGCTTTAACAGCAACCGCTCCACATGGAAGAGCATTAACAACAAAATATTTCTGCCAGAACGGTTACTTTTGTACTGTTTTTAGCATTGGTACTCTACAAGTACTGCGGTGATATTCAAGTTTGCTAAATAACTAGGGCATCAGTTTGCTAAGTCAAGAGGCCCAACTAGGTCAAGATGCAGGGCAAGATGGTGACAGAGAGTAGAGGAGTGGCTGAAGAGCTCAAAGTGCTACAGGAACACATCAAAGCACTCCTGCCTTAATGATAACCATGGCTGATGATCTGATTAATATTAAACCAGACTGCTAAACATAAAGCTTGACTTACAGCCATCCAGTCATTCTTAACCCAACAACATAGTGATCTAACTCCATGGAGATCTAGGAAGGAATGTCAGGTACATTCACTAAGACTGAAACCAAGGGTGGAGGACGTGGAGAACAGAGCCCACAGGAATATCCTGAGCATTTGGAAGGGACAGATCCTGTTCAATTTATCAAGCTGGAACAGGGGCATTGTTGGGCTTGATGTCTGCACCAATTATAGAGACAGACCACAAAATTAGCCCATGCATCCAGCAGCTGGGGTTACCTAGGCATCTGATTATCAAATACCTAAATTATTTGGACAGGGAAGTGGTATTAAATAAACCCTGTAGTCTCCACAACAATCTTCAGATGGTGGGTTACCATGTCTACATTACTCCTGACTACAGTGAAACTCTTTATAATAGAAGGAAAGTGATGGCCCCATTTCTCAGGAATTTTTGTGAATTGAGGTACTTATTGCAATTAAATTTCCTGCAGTGCTCTGCCTTACTAGAAATCGATGTGCAAGTAACTCTTAATTGTCCCAAGGAGTTGGCATTTTTCTGAAAGCAACATACAGTCATTTGGTTGATCATTTGCAGGTGTTTGTTCTCAGGACCCTCCCAGCTCATCTACTCAAAAGAGGAGGGATAGAAAATCCTATTCATTACCCAATAAGATCCCAGCTCTGAAAAAGGGCAAGGAATCTAAGAGAAAGCTGCCTTTGGGAACTCTAAATGGGCAAGGTGGGAAGGGTCCCATACAGCTATTTACATTGCAGGTAAAAACTTCAAATAAATATTCACTGTTGCAGACTCACACTACAACACTGAGGGAGAATACTCTAGAAGGAAGCTATTTTATGGATCCAGACTTCTCAGTGTGGGAAATCGCAGACAGAAATGGAACAATCACGGATGGACAGAAGTGTGGCGTTTAACCTCCTGGCAATGCTTAGATTGGTCTGGTCTCTCTAAGTGGTACCTGAAGAATTTTGGGCATTGTGCATATGGCAGAGATGACTAGGTTTCATCCATGTTCATGAATCTTCAGAACTGATCTGACAGTGGGAACTCTTTAGAGGACTTTAACTCTTTTACGAGTCAATCACAGCTGATATGTTTCAGCTGAAATGTTAAAGGGGCTGTGTCAGCCATCAAGGCCACTGTTATATTAAGACACTTCAGAGTTTTATTCTCCAAAAATTAAGTTACAGGAGGTTAAAATACGAAGAGATAAAGTATACCTTTTCATGAAAAAATGGAAAGAGCTGAAGTACTTGAGTTGTACTCAAACATCCAAGAGGGAAGTGGCAATTTTACTGTATGAGTCCTTGGGATGGGTTGTTCAACAGGAGGTTAAAGAGTCACAAGGAAGGTGGATAGCTCTAGTAATGGGTTTGAATTTTCGGAAGGTAATTCTTAGGAACTTCTATAGCTCTATTTCTGATGAAGTAAAGCATATCAAAAACTTTGTCAGCACCTTTTATCCCTTTCATCAAATGTGTAAATGATCCCTACAGGGAGAGACTTTAACATATTGGATAGGATTCCTGGAGGGAGGACTAGGCTGTCCATATGCTTGGCAGAACTGCATAGTATGGTGATGGTTCTTGATGATTTAGATATGTGATGGAGCCACCACCCTATCATTAAAGAATTTACATTTACATTTCATGTAGCCAGCACGGGGGTCACAAATGCTCTCAAGTCATTAAGTTAAGCAAGTGGACATTAAACTAGGGCAACTTTTGGTATGAATCAGGGGGCTAAAGGGATTTCAAATTGGAGGATGAACCCTTTAGTACTACAAGACTAAGGATTTATTACAACATTACAGGGCTGAATGACAGCTTACTGGGCAGACAACAGTGAGGTTAACAAACATGAGGGGTGTAGCTGGGTTCTGTTTAAAAGTTCATGCAATGGACAGATAATGGTTTAGAAAGGCAGAAAACAAAGTACGATTAATATTAATTAAAGGAAATCTATATTAATATTCAGGAAAAAGAAAGACTTTTGAAAGACCCAGACGTACATGGAACCAAACTTCATTTTGATATTATAAGTTTGAAAAAATAATATACTCAATTACTTTAAAAGGTGGTGAAGGACAGATGGGAAAGGATGAAGATTTTTTCTGGTCTATAGGATGTTCCTCACTAAAGCTGCTAGCACAGATCTCTGAAGAAAGACAAAGGGAACTTCTTAGCCATGCACTGTATGAAAAGAGGGGATTATAAACCCTGAGGCAATAAATTCTTTTCTCACTGCTTGTTATAAGAAGGCAATAACAGTTAGACCTAATTGGAAGGATTTCCTTGCTCACTTTGACTTTCTAACCACTTCTCAACAGGCTAGGGAAGCCCTTGGTAGTTTCCTTACTTAATGGGAGGTGAAGGCGGCCATCAGGTCATTATCAGCAGATGAAGCCCCAGGGGTGGATGGGTACATGGGAGAATTTTACAACATTTTTCAGCATCAACTAGCTGGAACCTTGTTAGATTTTTTTAGGGAGTGTTTGACTCGGGGAACATTCCCACAAGAGATTGCAAAGGTGAAGGTTGTCATGTTCCCTACACCTGATATGGACCCATAAGATCTTAATAATTACAGACCTATTTCTCTTATACATGTTGATCTTAAAATCTATGCTAAAATTTTGGTAAGTAGGCTAGATACACTCATCCCTAAACTTGTGATCTCCACCCATCTGCTCTTGGTAAAAGGTAGATGGGGGGGTACACTTGGTTAGATTTTAACTGGATGTTCAAAGATTACATACAGTCATGGACTCCCTGGAGCTATGATCCTGATAGACTTTCATAAAGTCTTTGACTCCATTCAATGGGGCATTATCAGGTCTTGCCTGAAGATTCTGGGATTTTCCATCAAATTCATACAGCTTTGTAGGTTGCTATATGCAAATCCCATGGCTCAAGTGATTGTTAATCATGTGCCTTCAGAAGCATTAGAACTTAGGTGTGGGATGAGGCAGGGATGCCTTCTATTGCCTCATTTATTTATTCTAGTGACCTTTATGATAGATCATATTATGCATGAAATATGTACAAATAGAGGTATAAAATGAATAGAAGGGGATACCTTCTCTCAGTGTGTTATGCTGATAACTGTGTCTTGCGAGTTAATAACCCCAGGATGACATTATGCCCATACTGAATACTTTCAAGGAAGTCGCCTGCATTAGTTGGCTGAAGTTTAATACACAGAAGTCAGTCATCTTCCCCTTAAATGACTTAACTTTCTAGGGATTGCAGAATGACTCAGAGCTCCCCTTCCTATTAACCCACAAGACACAGTTATCCGCATAATACACTGGCACTTGTAGGTATGGGATCCAGATGGTTTTAAACATGGCAGACTTAGTCAGCACATACACTAAGCCTTTATTAAACATGCAAGACTGTACTGAAGCTCAATGTATCAGTTATCTTGGAATCTGATTTTTGATCATTTCCAGGGGTAGTCCTCCATGTACTATACTGAGTTGCTACTCACAGTTATAGTTTCTTAGAAGTTGATCTTTCAACCTTAAATTGTTGCACTGCATAAAGATGTACTGCTGAATTGTTTAATGCAGCCGAGAGCTTTTCAAGATTTGCTCTTCTGCCATTTTGGTCTTTGTTTTTTCTTGGTGTGTCGGCACTCTGTGTTGCAATACAGAGATTGACTAACCACACACAACATTAATTTATGCAAACTTAAAAGCTCTTACCATCTTTTTCAAGCACTTAATAGTGTTTACATCCAAATTGAGCAGAGTCTTACATGATGAGATTAGTGTAAATTTGTGTCTGTCCATTTAGTCATCAAGACTAGATTTAAAGGTAGCCAAAGCAGTACTTTGTTTGACCTAAAACTTATTTTATAGGCTAGGAATTATTTAAGTTAGGAGCCTATCCCTCCAGCTCTCTTGTTTATTTGTTGGTGCTGAGTTAGGTCCTTCATGTGGATATTTATAGAGACATCAGTTTGGCAAAGAAATAGGAGGTCAGATAAGTCTGGGTCTTTCAAGGCTGAAAGCAGCTTGAGTCCACAGCCATCTAAAGCATGTGTCAGTCCTTGAGAGTCCAGTGCTCAGCCACTGCACTCCACTGAACCACATGGCAGCAGTAAAAAGAAATGGGCTATGAGAAACCAAGCAGATATAATCTGGGCATACAGTTTTAGAGAGATCTAAAGTTTGTATTAAGGATTTTTTTCTGGTATCAGAAGAACTTGAAAAGTTAGAAGATGCAAAGGAGATTGTTCAGCCATTCTCATGAGATGAATGAAACAAGACTGTCCTGTACATCTGGACAGCTGTGTAAATTGTGAGCTCAAAAAGAACCTCCTGTATCAGAGGAATGGGGAAGGAATACACATACAGAGTTTGCTTGACCCAGGAAAGGAGATGCATTGGTGTTCCAGCCTTTTCAACTGATTGGAAAGCTTTGTCACATGTGCATCCGAGCACTGTCTTGGGAGAGAAACATTGTGAAGTTATGTGAAAAAATATTGATCCTGTTAACACTAATATGTCATGTCTAGATTTGTGGTGAGTGTTCTAGCATATTCTTTTAACCTGGCAGTACATTGTGTGAAGACATGGCTTGCACTGAAGGGATCAGATCATAATGTTCATTGTCTCTGTCTGCAGAAAGGATAAACACACGTCTTCACCTATCTACTGATGTGCTGTCACTGTAGTGTTGTCTCCTGTAACATACAGTAAACATAGTCCTAAGTTCCTTTTCCTTACTGATATTCAGAAGTGACACTTATGGATATCATTTATCCTGCATATACACTGTGTGAAGATGAGCTCCATACTCATCTCCAGGTGAAACTGCTGTAATCTACTGTTTGTACTAAGGAGAGATAATGGCAAGGCCTTGTCCACTGTAGAAACTCTCAATGTCACCAAATATACAGGAATCAAATGATTTAATGGGTCCATTTCTTAAGTCCACAAAATGTTTAACAGCAAATAAGTTTTCTAGAGTGAAACCTACATTTGAAAAAAATTAGAATACAGAACTACATGAACACCTCACCCCTGAAGACTCTTTCAGCTAAGACTTATTTGAGAGGCATTTTTTTTTTCAAAAAAAAAAGATACCACTTTCTGCCTTCTGTCTTTGTTCAGGAAAAAAGCCTTTTGTGTTCCATACCATTTATAATTTTACCTAGAAATTTAAATTTTAGGGATGGTGCTGGCTGTGATTTGGCAAGTACCTAGGAAGGCGAATACCTTTTAGGTTACATACAGTTGTTGGTTACTCAGTTCTCTACATCTGCTACTATGACATATCTGTTTAAGTAAGGATGGATTGTCTCAGGCCAGTAAGTACTGGAGTCAATCATTTTGTAAACCTCCTGCATGCCAGCCAAACGCTGAAGCTCTGAAGCGGAAACAGTACTGGCCTACAACAAATCTTAAGGCAATTTCTGAAATTTGTCTGTGACAAAGGGGCATACTGCCAGCACAACTATCTGGAATTTTGTAAATAATTATATGTCATTTGTGAATATCAACACAATCTATATAAGATGCTTGTTTTATAAATGTATTAGAACTGTATGTCATATAAGATGGTTTCTACAGATGTGTGCTAAAGAAATATTTTGTAGAGTGCTTGTACTTGAAATGTATCCACAGTGTGCTCTACCAGAAGAGAACAGAAATGTACATGCACTACTGTAACTGTTTAAATGTATATACTTTAACAGTGGAAACTGGAATACAGGAGGTTAACTTCAGTCTAGCAAACTTTAGAAAAAAAAGCTGATTTTACTTTATGGCAGCTAGAGACAAAATGTCTGTACTCTGGAACCTTCTGTATTGTCTGGGAAGTGTTTTATTGTTTTATGACTTCCAGCATCTGCCAAAGATCTAAGGAAAAGTCTTTGTCTATATAATTTTACAGGTAGATGCTAAATGCTACCAGCTGCCTTCAATGGTTGCTTTGAGCCTAGGGACTAGAAGTCAGATGACAAGAAATGATGGCATTCTGCAAGCCAGCCCAACAGTAATATTTGAGATATTAATATGAGAGGTCTCTTAGAGAGACACATAGCATTCTGTATTCTGTCTTTGACCTGGCAACAACTGGAAGATTCATGCACCACATCTGCCTTGCTCTTAAGTAAGTTGACTAGTGTATAGTAATTCTCTTAGATTCAGTCAGGAGTATAGTGAAGCTTAGTTTAGATATTTTTCTTTTTCTTTATTTATTTCAAACTGTCCTGCAATGTTGTTTTAAATATTTCCTGTAATTTTGAACTCTGATGTCACTGTACATATATATTTAGCATTGTCTTGTTGTTTCATTATTTATTACTAAATATATTTAAACCTTTCATCATGACTGATCTTTGTAGAGCTATTTACATTTTGAGAGTACGTGCATATTTATCTGGTGACACTGTGAGCCACTCTTAATAGGCCTGCTCTTGGTCAAACTACCATTTGTACTAATATTAATATTGCACAGTAAGATTGGGCACCCTTTGTTAAGGACCTTAAAGTGCCTAATAAGTAGTTGCCTGGTGGCAGTGATAACTACCTTATAGTCTGGAGTCTGGGCAAAAGGGGGCATAGCTAGTAAACCTGTGCCAGACTTTCCCAGGTGTGTGTGTGTGTGTGTGTGTGTGTGTGTGTGTGTGTGTGTGCGTGTGTGTGCGAGTGTGTGTGTGTAAATCAAGCCTCAAAGAGTATGTGTGTCAGCTACTTGGGCAGGGACATGAAGCACTGGGTGGACAGAGAGGGTGCTAGAGGTCTTGGCTTGGCCACTCAACTGAGATCTCAATTCTATAGTTATGCCAATGGGGAGTCTTATTGGGGATCTGGATTAAGAGGGAGAAACTAGCCCTGGACTGACTGTGGTCTCTGTGTGCTCTTAAGGGATACTGTGTGTGTACCTTGTCATCCTCACAGTGTACTTCCCCCACTGTTGCCAGGGGTGAGGACTGAGGCTCCTTGATTACTGGTCTAGTGGTGGGGCATCATATTTATTGGTTGGCAGTGGTGGGATCATCACATCACATATTGGGATTCAGTGGTGTGGCTATTGAACTCCTGTAGCCTATAAATAGTGGTCACTAAAGAAGGTGTTTGTACTCTCAAGCAGCCACACGGTCGACATTCAGAGTTTCATATTACAATAGTTTTATTTATTTTTTGTTAGCTTAGTTAGTTAGGGATAGTAGGAAAGGATGTCAGCAAAGGAGTATGGCAAGCTGACAAGGAGCCATTTGGGTGAGGTGTGTCAAGCCAAAGGATTTGGGCATGAAACCTGACCAAAGCAGAAATGATTGTAGCCTTAACCACAGCTACAGCACAGACCAGCAACCAGGAGAACAACCAGACTGGCCTTGGGGATGTACAACTCTCAGAAAATGAACAGTTACATTTTGCCTCAGAGGATCTAAAAATCCATGTGGAGTTAAAAAGACTGGAACTGGAGACCAAACAGTTGGAAATAGAATCAGCAGACAGACTGTGATCTTTGGAGGTCAAAGCAGAATCAGCAGAGAGACTGAGACATCTGAAGGCTGAAGAAAATGAGAGGCAGAGGCAACGTGAAAAGGAGATGCTGACTCTTCACCAGGGTCATGGAGGTAATGGGGAAGGGAATAATTGAACCCCAGAAGCAATAAAGGTCAGTAAATTTCTTCCACAATTTACACAGGGTGATATTTTTGATAGTTTTATCCATATGTTTGAAAGGGTTTGTAAACAGTATAATGTTGACCAAGGGCTCTGGGTACAGTTCCTGACCCCCTTACTCCATGGTAAAGCTGTAACTGCTGTTTATAAATTGGCTGATACCGATTGCTTAAGTATTAATACTGTTAAAAATTCTTTATTAGAGTGTTTTAAGTGTTTGAAGCTTATAGAAAAAAGTTTCATAGATGCAAGGAAGATGAAAGTGTGTGTGAATATATTGTTGATCTAAGCACGTATTTTCATAGGTGGGTGAGTGGGTGTCAGGTCACCACTTCTGAAGGGCTGGCAGACCTTTTGGTGAGGGAAAAAGCCCTTAACACTTTGCCTGAGGACATGAGAATCTGGTTAGCAGATAGAGAATGTAATACTGAAGATGAGTTGGGGGAAAAGGGAGACCTATAACTAGCAAGCAGGGCATCCCTGCACAGGAAAGGGATACCCAGTGCTGCACATGGGTCTAAGGGAACTCATGGTGGGCAGCCAAAACCACCCCAGTAGAGTCCACCAGTAACAGGGAAGCCATAGCTCAGGTACATGGCCAGAATCAAGGGTTAAATGTTTTAAATGTAACCAGTAGGGCCATGTAGGATATAGATGTCCATGCAGGCAAAGTAGGGAACAAAAGGTGGGACAGTCAGTAAGTAGGAATGACAGAATGCCAGCAGTAAGTTGTCTGGAGACAACAAGGATACCAAACTACCACAAGATGTTATATCCTATCTTAGTAGATGGGAAACTGGCCACTACTAAGAGAGGCACAGTGTCTGACCTAGCTATTGTGAAGCCTGCGATGGTTAAAGAGGACTACTTGCTTGTGCAGTCTACTCCAGTCAGAGTTTTAGGAGGGACCGCATTCCAAATACCTTTGGGTAGGGTTTACCTTGACTGGGAAGGTGGAAAAGGAAGCAAGCAAGTAGGTGTATTTGAAGATATAAAACCAGAAAAAAACACTACTGTTGCGAGTCCACAAGACAATTTATTCCAAATATAAAACTCATAAAATTAAGCACTTTCATCAATGCCAGTTGACTTCATCAGAATAACCCAATGAACATGAAAAAAGTATTTAAATAGTATAAGCTTGACAATGATTGGCTGTTACACCTCACAATTTTAAAACATGTTTTTTTTAAAAAAACATTACCAAAATTTTCAAAACAATGCAAGAATATGAATGACTTTAAAAACTAAATCTTATTTTAAGCAGTTTTCCACAAGGAATTATTATATCAGTTTGAGTTTGCAATACAAGAACAAGTATTCTAATACTTTTGTATGTTTGTATATATAATCACATTTAGACCTGTGGGGGACATTTAAACGTGTCCTGCCTTTTCTTTCAGTATTGGTAATATAGTCAAGTGGTCATTCAACCTCAGGGGGAAGTTTGCTGTTAGTATTAACTGCCATAAAAGTTCTTTCTTATTTAAAGCATTTTGCCAATCTCCGCCCCTCATATCAATATTTACTAGATCTATTATGGCAAATTTAAAGCCACTGTAATCCACACATTGGGTACTGTGCTTATACAAAGCATTATTTTCCTTTTTGTTCTTTATATCATTTAGATGTTCATATATTCTAGTTTTAAATAACCTTTCTGTCTTCCCAATGTAAAAAGATATACAGGTATTACACTTAGCGATGTATACCAGTTTACTTGAAAAACAGTTGCCTCTCCTTAAATAGACTATATTCTTATTGTCTAAAGAAATAGAATTGTCTTGCAATATATAAGAACAATAGTACTTCTACCACAAGGTCTAGTACCATTTTAATTGACATGTTCACCTTGATTTTTGTTTTTATTTTTATTTTTATTTTCCAAGATTACTTTTAAATTTGGGCCAATCTTGGTTGTAAAAATAGGCTTCTCACCTAAAACTTGAAAAATGTCATTATTAGTTTTAAAAATGCTCCAATTTTTGTAAAGTGTTTCCTTAACATGGTGGTATAGGGGACTGTATTGAACAATGCATGCTTGTTGGAAATCAACTTTGCTCTCGGTCTCAGTGGTGTTACCTGTGTTGTTCATCCTTTTCGAACCTCAACCTAATAGAGGAATATATTTTATACCCCAGTCACTCAATACACCACTAAGAATTACATCAATAAAGCCACCAGGGTAGCCTCTCTCAAGAAACATATTTTTTAGACAAATAAATTCATGAATGACATCCTGTTTTAAAGATGTCATTCTAGCAACCCTGATGGCTTGTCCCTTAATGATGCTTTTCTTTTGTGACATTGGGTGGTGACTATCAAACTGTAAATAACTATTACAAAAAGTGTTTTTACGCTAGACCTTGGATATAAACTTCTCATGGTCCTTAATTATTTTGGTGTCTATGTAATAAAGCGCTTATTTATGAAAGTTAAATGTGAATTTTAGAAAATTAGTAGTTTGATTTAGGTATTGAATTAATAGTGGAATGGATTCAGAAGTTCCCTTCCACAAAATGAAAATATCCAAAAGTCTGCAGTAAAATACAAACTTGGAAAAGAATTCACTTTGGAAAACATGCTCTCCTTCCCAACCCAGCAAGACCAAGTTAGCATATGTTGGAGCACAACCTGCTCCCATTGCCACACCCTTGGCTTGCTGGAAGTATT
This sequence comes from Protopterus annectens, assembly GCF_019279795.1. Taxonomy (NCBI): domain Eukaryota; kingdom Metazoa; phylum Chordata; order Ceratodontiformes; family Protopteridae; genus Protopterus; species Protopterus annectens. The sequence goes on along the minus strand of NC_056747.1, from coordinate 897,290,778 downwards.
CTCCTTCCCATAAGTTCACATAATAAACTGATTTCATCAGGGTATAAATTCGAAGAAGTCCAAAGAATTTCTTCGAAAAAGTTTAACCCTTCTTGTTTGGGAATACAAGAAAACAAGTCTTCTACATCAATAGTCAAAAAGTAAGAGTCAGCACACTAAAGGTCACTTTTTAATTGTCCTAAAAAATCCCAAGAATCTTTGACCAAGTGTGGAAATTGCTCAACCACGTTTGATTTTTCTATCTACATATACAGCCAAGTTGTGTGTTTTTGAACCAGCAGCTGCCACAATAGGCCTAAAAAGTGGATTTTCTATATTTTTGTGTATTTTCGGTATACCAAAGAGGACAGAAATTTTGGGATGTAAATTTAAGAGAAAATCATAATCTGCCTTGGGAATCCTCTGGTCCACCACATACACATATAAAAAACTATCTATTCTCTGATAGGAAATATGTATTTCATTCCTAGAACATGTGGAATATTTTTCAGCATTAAATAAAATAGTTTGCATAATATTTGTATAGTCATTACAATTATATAATACAATTCCACCACCCTTATTGGGTGTCATAACACGTATGCTTCTATCCTCCCTTAGGTTATTTAATAAATTCCTCTCATTTGTATTGAGATTAGAGAATATTCTTTGTTGATTACCCCATATTTTATAGATATCTTCCTTAATAACTTTCTCAAATGTACTAATGAGGGGGTGTAGAGGAGGGTTGTACACACTACTTTTCTCAAAGTTGATATAGAACAATTGGTTGTATCACATTCTTCTTTGTTGGAATACATTATTTTTAAATTTAATTTTCTCAAATATAATTACTCATCAACCAGGGTACCCGCTATATCCGGAATTTTCATAGGTACAAATTTGAATCCCTTCGAAAATAGGAAAAAATATTCTTGTGAAATAACCCTATCTATGTAATTGTAAATATGGAAACCATTTAAAGTATGCTGAACATTACTAACTTGTGTAGCTGAAACAAAATTTCCTACCATCTGGGGGGGCCCCTGTATTGTTGTGCTAACTTGCTGTAAGTTTGGTAATTCGCTTGTTTGTGACTCGCTATTCTTTCTGAGCATCTTGAAAGGGGAAAATCCTGATAATCCAACCTTTTACTACCTTCTCCCCCAATAACATGTTCTTCTTCTCCTGTTAGTTCCAGGTCCACATGGTCTAAATTAACTTCCCCATTTGATATAGTAAAAAAACAATCAACTTTGTCATTATCACTGAAAATAAGTTTGTCAATAGGATATACCTTGCAGTATTTATACTGCTTACAATCTCTATCCAGTTTTTAACTTTCTTGTTAAATATGTTATCACATTTCTTGTCCACCCTACTTATCACCTTGTTGTAAAACCCTTCATACTGTAAAAATAATAAGTAATTGAAAATCATTTCATTAAGGTTATCAACTTCCGTATGCAACTTTTCTTCCATTTGCTCACAGTAAAACACACTCTTAGTAAGAAGTTCAAGTCCTCACCTATCAAACATTGTAGTAAATACATTAACAATTTCTGTATTGTAATAAATTCTAAAGGGAAATTTAAATACTCTTAAGCCTTGTGGCACTACTTTATTTTTAATACATTCATTCAAATAGCATATTTCAATTTGACACATTTTATATTTAAAAAGTCTTTTCTCAAGGATGTAAATCATCTCTTTCAAAGATTTGTAACTGTTATGACTATTTTCTTTTCCATTACAAGAAGCTTTCACAGTATTGGTACTTTTGGAAAAAGAAAAATGTTTTTGTACTAATGCACCATTATGTTCCTTTGGTTTGTTCACACAAACATTTACTTTACCAGAAACAGAATTTTTACAGGTACATACTGAATTTGCATTTAGTTCATGAGAGGTATTGTTCCTGCTGTTAGAATGGAAATTTCCCTCAAAATGAACAGTAGAATGCACAGAATCCGTATTAGAAATAGTCATACCTTGATTTAAAGTGTCATTTTGGCACTCAAATCATCGTATTGTGTTTGGACTGCTGCCCGTGATATTTTCAATCTCGCCTCCATGATGCACTACACAATTAGATCTCCCAGTGCTTGTAGGCAAAAAAGAAGCTGAACCATTTCCAGCTTCAATAACTTGTTTCCTTCACCAAAAGAACGCTGTTGGAATTCACCATGGTGTACCTGAGCTGTCGTGATGACGTCACCACGTTTGTTAAGGTGGAATGAGGAAAGAATAGGACTACAGTTGGTAGTCGCCTTATTAGAATGCTCTTTGTCCACCTTACAATTATCTAAAGTTGCAAAAGAATTAGAAAAACTTGAACGAGATTGGGAGAGCATTTCTATTAAATGAGTAAGCTCCCCTTTGAGTTTTGCTACATCTTTTTAAATCAGTAGTAGTTTAGCATTTTGCCCAGATTCAGAGATGGGCAACAAGTTTAAAGTTTCTGGGGGCTCCATAACAACCAGCACCACAAACAAAACAGGATAACCAAAAAGGTGTTGCAGTAGTGCTCAAATACAACAAATAAAACCAGAAATAAGCACTACTGTTGCGAGTCCACAAGACAATTTATTCCATTGAAGATATCCTTGCAGATGTCCTGACAGGAAATGCTTTTGATAATGCAGTACCTTGTGTGCATGCAGTGACATGCAGTCAGGCATGGAGACAAGCATGTGGATATGGTAGCCTGGGGGGAACCCAGACAGATAGCACACTTGACGCCAAGACTGGTGAAGGGGCTACTTCAGGGAAGGAGCTACCCTGTAGCAGTGAGACTGAAGGGGAGCCACAGCTGCTGGTGGGTACTGATGTTCCCTTGGGCAGAGTGACTCCAAGGGCAGAGGTGAGCAGTAGTACCCAGGCTGACAGTGCACCACTGTTAGAGCATACCAGACTTCCTGTGAAAGAGGAGCTGGGAAGAGTTACAAAGAGAGAGTTGAGACAGGCTCAGCTCTCAGACCTTACATTACAAAGCTTGAGGGAGGTAGCTAATGAGGCACCTGATTGTCAAGGAAAAGGGAAATCTGTATACCGGGACAAAGGGTTACTGTATAAAGAGTGGACCCCTGAGGGATGGATAGAGGGTGAGGGAATACAGCAGTTGGTAGTGCCCAGAGCCTACCATCTGGCACTTCTAGCCATTGCACCTTTAGCCATAGCCCATGACATTTCCTTTGCAGGTCATATGGGCATAAAGCATACAAACAGACGTATTATGCAGAACTTTTATTGGTCTGGGATATCCAGGTATGTAACAGGGTACTAAAGGAACTATGTGCACTGCAAAAAAGTAGGCAAGGCAGGAGACAAGGTCAAAGCTCCTTTGGTGCCTCTGCCTGTGATTGAGGAGCCATGTGAGAGGGTAGCTATGGATATTTTGGGCCTCTGAGTACCCCAAGTTCCACAGATAAGAAGTATATCCTAGTGGTAGCAAATTGTGCTACCAGATACCCTGAGGTGGTGGCCGTGTCCTCCATTGAGGTAGAAAAGGTGGCAAATGCTTTGTTAGACATTTTCAGCAGGGTAGGTTTCCCAAAAGAAATACTGACTGACAGAGTTGCCGATTTCATGTCAGACCTGCTGGCTTGTCTGTAGAAGCACTGTGGGGTGAAGCACATAAAGACCACTCCCTACCATCCCCAGACTAATGGTCTTGTGGAGAGGTTAAACTCTTCACTAAAAACCATTCTTTGGGCATTTGCAGATCAGTTTAATTGGGAGTGAGACAAATATTTGCCCCATCTTTTGTTTGCTTACAGAGAGGTGTCCCAGGAAGCCACAGGTTTTCCACCCTTTGAGTTGCTGTATGGGCATAGGGTGAGGGGACCTGTAGATTTGATTCCTGATTAATGGGAGGAAAAGTGTGAATCCCACAAGGAGTCTGTTGTGGCACATGTCCTAATCCTCAGGACAAGGTTCAGGAAACTCATGGGCTTGGCCAAGGAGAGACCGGCAAAAGCCCAACAGCAGCAAATGGTCTGATTTGACAGGAATGCATGAGCTAGAATGTATGCTGTCAGACACAACAAACTACAGGCAGCTTTGAAGGGACCCTTCAAAGTCATAAGGAAGGTCAGTGCTGTAACTACATGTTAGAACTGCTAAGTAGAAGGCAGGGGCACAAATTGTACCATGTTAACACGATGAAGCCTTACCATGATAGGGAGACCCTGGTGCTAAGTATTTGCAGTAGAAGGCAAGTCTGAGGGGGATCTATGGCTAATGGAAGCCAGCCAGCAAAATCCCAAATTACTATGGTGGAGCCTAGGGTTGCAGGCATATGATATAATAGTGCAACACTGTAATGGGGTCAGCAATGCAAAGGCAGCTGGAATCTCAAGACAGGGAATGGGGTAATGTATTCCCAGATAAGCTCATTCCTTTCAAGCAAAGTTTCTCAAGTGTCACTTGAAAAACTAGCTTGAGTCTTCAAAAGGGGGAAGTGTGATGAAGGGAGATACTGCCAGCACAGCTAGCTGGGCTGGAATTCTGTAAATAATGATAGCTCATGTGTGAATTTCAACCATTCATGTAAGATGCTTGTGTTACAAATAAATTAGAACTGTATGCCGTGTATATCAAACTGCTAGTACAGAAGTGTGTGTTGAAAAGGTTTTTGCAAAGTGATTGAAATGTAGCCACAGTGTGCCCTAGTGGAAGAGAATGGAAATGTACATGCACTATTGTGACTGTTTAAATGTATATATTTTAAGAGTGGAAACTGGAATACAAGAGGTTAACTTCATAAAATAACTGAAATTAAATTACTTTATGGCTAGGCCATGAAAAGATGGCATATTTCAGTTTTCAATGAGCTACAGACATAGAGTCTGTTCTGAGAAGCTTTCTGTATTGTCTTTAAACTGAAATAATTACTAGTTTTGAAATGTAAAGGAATGCAATTGTTTTATGACTTCCACCATCTGCCAAAGATCTGAGGTCTATGTATTTTCAGAGGTGGATGCTAAATACTGCCAACTCCAAACAGTGGGGTTTCATCTGGGATAATGTCAAATGACAAGAAATGATGTCATTCTGCAAGCTACCCCAGTAGAAATATTTCAGATATTAATTTAAGAAATCTCTGAGTGAGACAGAGCATTCTGTATTTTGTCTTGGACCTGACAAGAACCATTCACCATATCTGCCTTGCTCTGATGAAGTAAGTTTCTAGGGAACAGTACATTTCTCTTGGATATAGTCAGGAATATAGCAAAGTTTAATTCAGATATTTTTCTTTATTTGTTTGAGACTGTCCTGCAATGTTGTTTTAAATATGTCCTATGGTTTTGAATTCTGAAGTCACTGTAAATATATTTTTAATATTGTTTTGTTCTTTTATTATTTATTATTAAATATATTCAAAATGTTCATTGTGGCTGATTTGTGTAGAGATATTTAAGTTCTGAGACTTATGAGTACTTGCATATTTATTTGGTAACACTGTGTGGGCCACTCCTAAAAGCCTTGCTTTTGGTCAATCTACTATTTGTATTAATATTAATATTACACAGTAAGATTGGACACCCTTTGTTAAGGGCCTTAAATAAGCTGATAAGGAGTTAGCTGCTGGCAGTGATAACTACCATATAGCCTGGGCAAAAGAGTGCATAGCTAGTAAACTTGTGCCAACCTTTCCCAGGTAGGTGTGTGTGTGTGCATGTGTGTGTGTGTGTGTGTGTGTGTGTGTGTGTGTGTGTGTGTGTGTGTGTGTGTGTGTGTGTGTGTGTGTGTGTGTGTGTAAATCAAACCTCAAACAGTGTGTGTGTGTCAGCTACTTGGGCAGGGACATGAAGCACTGGTTGGACAGAGAGGGTGCTGGAGGTCTTGGCTTGGCCACTCAGATAAGATCTCAACTCTATAGCTGTCCCAGTGGGGAGTCTTACTGGGGATCTGGAGAAAGAGAGAGAAACCAGTTCCAGAATGACTGTCCTCTCTGTGTGCTCTTAAGAGAGATTGCACTTGATGTAGACAGCTGCATCTGGAAATACTGAGTATGTACTTGTCATCCTCCCAGTGTATAGCCCTCACTGGTGCCAACTGTGAGGATTGAGGCTCCTTGATTACTGGTCCAGTGGTGGAGCATCACAAGGTACAAGGCATCAGCAACAAGTAGCAATATGTTGTTCCATGCAACTCAAAAACTATGAAAGATATAGCATCCAACAGGTTAACAGAGTAACTGTGATCTTATTTCAGACTGCAGTAGATGAAATGATAGCATAATGAAACATAACCTACATAAGTATTGGCATCCTTAAAAAAAATCAGGTAGCAATTTCACAACTAATTGTGCCTACCCCTCCCTCAGCCTATCTAGTTCCTTCCAGCACAGGTCAATAAAGTATTACTGCATCTGATTTTTCATGTAGTGGACATCTGTCCATTATCTGCCAAGTCCCCCATTGCATCAAAGACAAGCTGCTTAAAAGTCTGTCCTTACACCTCCAGTAGAGATTCAGTATCAACACTGTCCCTCTCTGTCCCCAAATGCATGATGCTCCACTACAAACAAGTTGTAATGACTGCAAAGCCATTAAAAACACTGAAAAAGTTTGAAATCCAAATAGTTTGTCAACATGTAAAATATACCAATACACTGTCAGCCAGTGCACTCTCTGAACTGTTAATCATTACTGCAATTGTAGGAGCATGAATATACAGCCTAGTGTTGATGTCCATAATAGTTTAAGGATATCATCATTTCCCTGTACTGTCCATGAACTATCACAATTGCATAACACCCCATCTCTGCATATAACATTATTCAGTAATATTATATGGACAATAGGGTTAATTTAGTACGCAGAGTGATAACTTAAAACCCTGTGTAGCAAAGGTGTTCTCTTCCTTCTTAAATACACAAAGTCATTCCTCATCAGAGATTTATGCTTACAACTTCTGAACATAAAATGTTTGCAGCTGTATGACCCACCCATGTGAAACAGAGAGATAAAACCCTAACTGCACTCCAGATGACACTTAGCAGCATGGGCACTAGAAGAACCAAGCAGTGCAGGATGGTAGTGAGCAGCCAACACCAACTTGTCCATCTTAAGGAAAGTGTGGCAGCATGGTTCACGGCACTGGTAACACCTGCAGGTGCATTGTCTGTAGCAAGGAATAGACTGCACTGCATAATAAACTGTGTGACCTGCACAAAATACACAAATTAATTATGTGTATGTTTGCAGGGGTGACAATATATAGCATGACAGATCGTGTTGGAGGTGTGATATATAAATGGCAAAGGATGGAGGTAAATCCTGTACAGATAGATAGGCCATGCTGGAAAAATCCACATGCAGATATCAGAACAATCACAAATTCAAAAACACACACACACGCACACACACACACACACACACACACACACACACACACACACACACACACACACACACACACACGCTGACAGCTGTTTGTGGGTATGTGTGAGTATTTATTTATGTTTGCTTATCAAAAATGAATGACCTTAGGCCCTCATAACTACCTACAGACACAGATGTGCACATTACAATATTCAAACTAGTGCTAACCAACAGTTCTCACCCAACACCAAGGGATGGATGAAGAAGAGGGGGAAAGGACTCAGCAGAGTCATCTTGAAGAAAAGCAAATGTGATGGCTTCTCACAAATTTTGTATATTTTACTATGAGGGCACCGCTGTGCCAGTTGTATTAATGGGCAGGATTCCAGGCTTTACTCACATAGACAGAAAGTGCCATCTTAAGAGCAGAACAGACCTACAGTACTGCAGCACTAAGGAGACCAACCTTCAGGCAGTGATCTATTTCAAAGCAACACAGAGAAGAAAACATGGCAAAATTCACAGAATTGCACATATTACTTTAAGGCTTTGATATAACTGAATCAAAAGGAGATATAACAGTGATATATTCATGTATGGAATACGTGAATGAATATATATACATACACACACACACACACACACACACACACACACACACACACACACACACACACACACACACACACCTTTTCAAGGTTACAGTATGTTACCACGAGATAGTCAAAAACTAACAAAACAAGAACACACCTTATAGGTTGCCCTTAAAAATAGTTCAGCCTTTAAATATTCAAGCAGTAAAAATGAGCTCTGAGCACTTACCCATACATGGATGGACACCACATTATTTGGTACAAAGGAAAAATGCATAATCCCTTCGCCTAATAAATAAAAAAAATCTGCCCAAAGTATTCAGAGTTAAATAATACAATTCTTTACTTAAAATAAACAAATCAAAGCATTTCTCTTCCAAGTAAATGTACAAATAATAAAAAGCTTGCCAAAGAAATTGAAAATAACAAATTCATAAAGACAGAAAATGGTCAGAACATTCTGTCTAACATATAAATTAAAAAATAAAAATCACCTTCTGTCTTTCAAGCTGAAAATATAATTTGTGGAGTCCAACAGCAACAGGTCCACAATCTGAGCTCTGCCCCATGTGTATTCACAAGCAGACATTGCAGTAATTCCTGTAGCTTCTGTACCTGTTGTTATTTTTTTTAATTAGAAGTCAGTGCCTTTGTTGTCCCCAAACAGGACCTTGTGTGGCTTTAGGTCTGAATTTTAGAAGATGCATTTTGTGTTTCCACAGTTACATACCTTTGGGGATAGGAGACTCACCTGGGTAAGGCATTATCACCTCGTGTAGTGCAGCAACCTCCATGGATCATTGGACTTATACTGCACATTTGCCTAGTTACAAAACAGAGTTTAGTTTCATTTTATTCAACTTCATTACATCTAGCAGTAGCAAATGCATGATTTCATTCCATAATACATATTTTAGTTTGCGTATTTCACTTTTGCTAATAAAGGTAAGAACAATCCAACTTTTGTTTCACTTTTTTTCTTCCTTAAGTTCAGCTTTAGTGCAACTTCTTATGTTTCCTATTTTGTCATAATTCTACTCACAATACTCATCTGATATAGCCATAATAACTGAAAATTTGTTAAAATTACAGATAAAAAATGAAATATCGCTACATAAGTAAATTAGACCATGAAGCAAAGAGGGTTGGAACTTAACTATTAGATATTCAAACAGGCTAGAAGTTTCTTGGATAATATTTCAAACACCACATCTTCTCAAATCTGAAATCCTCTTAACCACCCTTTCATGGAATACTCATAAAATACAGTGTATGAATACTGTTTATGTACCCCTTGATCCAAACACAACCATTATCACAGACTTTCTGTCATGAGTGGCCGCAAGCATCAAACAGAACATTGCATTCTGAGTGACTTAAACATAGACTGACCCAGAGTCAAAGCTCATGGTGCAACAAGATATCCTAACACAAGCTAGAATTAACCTTTTTAATTTAACTAATTACAAACAGGCCAGTCATCAGGTAAGCAGAGTTTACTGGAATAGATCCTTACAACAATATTATGCCAAACTCCTTTATACACCGCCATCCAGTCCACACGAAGCCCATAACCATCTTATCTCCAACTCCAAATTCTAGAAGGGCAATTGTTGGGGAGAATCAGCATTTGTCATGGATATCATCACCTCATAACAGATTCCTTCAGCACCCCATTTGAAGTCCTAGAAGTCCCAATCACAATAAACAAGACTAATTGTTACTTCATGGCTAGCTATAGAAACCTCCTACATTTGCTTATGAACATGATAGTTATCTTAACACATTAGCTGAAATTTCAATTAAACCTAAGACCTTTCTACTGGGGACTTCAACTACCCATCAATAAATTAGATGACCTACACTGCCAGTGGTTGACATGCCAAGCATTTCCTTGACATTCTAAATGCTAATTCTCTTTTAAAAATAGTTAACCATCCTACTAGGGGCCCAATATCCTTGATTTAGTCCTCACAAATATGACCACCTAAGGCACATCTCCATATGTATCATCATGGCATGTTACATCAGACCATAATTAAGTGATGCTTTCCTTTAAAACTGGTGGTACTTCCACTGTAAATACCTCTATGTTTAGGAACTTCTCAAACGCAAACTTTCTTCAGTTACTTGATGACTTAAATTCTTCTGTAATCCTCCTCTGAATGATCCCATTCCTAAAGCTGCTACCCTTGCCTTTAGCTTCTACTCCTGCTTAAATAGTTGCATTGATAAGGGAGTTCCTATTCACACCAAGGATAATGTGAAATTTAAAAACAAGTCCCTGTGGTGGAATACATATATAAATAGATTGTATAACAAGAGAAAGAAACTGATTAATGCTTATAAGAGATCTCATTCTACCTAGCTTAACAGAACACTTAAGCAAGCTAACAAAGATCTTTAGGGAAGCATTAGGAAGTTCAAAGCTGAATATGAGCTTAAAAAAGCCACTAAAACCAAAAATAACTACAAATCTTTCTTTAACTATGTCAGGAAGTTAACTAACACCCAGCACAGTTTGGTTCTAATCCACAATGATGCTACGATCTCTGACCCAGAGGAAATAGTTACTATCCTAGCTAACAAATTTAGTGTAAATTTTATTCCACCCACAACAATAGCTATCCCACAGGTTCCACAATCCCAGCGACTCCCTTTAATTAATATGGAACAAAGTTTTCTTAGCCTTTCAAAAACTAAGAATATTTCATCCATTGGCCCTGATAACATATCATATTGCCTGATTATCAGTGCCAAACATGGGCTTTGAACTCCTACTTAAACTCTTTAATCTATGCCTGTACAACAATTACATTCCTGAAGCCTGGAAAATAGCCATTTTAATGCCACTACACAAGGGTGGCACAACCATGGATCCAAGTAAGTATAGACCATTAGACTCACTAGCTTCATATGTAAAGCTATGAAGTACATTTCAGACTTCATTAATCTGGACATTGAAAATCTCTCAGTCCTGTACCTTTACCAATTCAGTTTGGAAGGTCCTGCCTCTTTAACCTCATTAATTTCTTTGAAAAAGTAATGGAAAAAGTAGATCTGGGTGTCTAATGCGTAGAGTATATCTAGACCTGACTGAGGTCTTTGACACTACTCCCCATGCAGGCATTATTGATAGACTTGTAAATCTGAATATAAATCCTTATAATGTGGAATGCATAGCTAGCTCATCTTAAATTTGACATCCACATTCAAATCAATATCAAGAAACCCATCAAAAACTAGGCATGCTATACAGAGACAATCATTTTATGAGCACACAAAAATTACTCTAGCCAAAACCTTCCTTCTGCCCTCCCTACTCTATGGAGCACCAATTCTAAATAGTTTACAATCCTCCATAAAAACACACTCGAAAGCTGCTACAACAAAATTGCCAAGTTTGCTACTAATTCTTACTCCTTTACCCATCACTGTGAAGCTCTTCATACCCTTAGCTGGCTGGAACTCCCCCTCCACCTCTCCTACATTCAACTTATAACAATACATAAAATCGTACACAAACCATTAGCCTGCCTAGCTCTTATCCCTTTAATCAATACACACTTTCCTAAAACAAGTCTCAGGTCAGAAGACAAACAACATCTCACCATAAATAAACCAAATAAATTCCCTGGACAAAATGCATACTCATACACAGTAGCAAAAAAAAAACAAACAAAAAAAACAGAAAATCCTTACATCTAACCACCAGAACTATTTCCTATTTCTAACCTACCCACCTTTAAATGTTACCTTACAAAAGCTTAGACCTCCTCCTGTGCCAGTCCTGGCTGAACTTACTCACTATAATTCACTCATCCTCCTCAACTTAGATCACACTCACAATCCTCTCCAGCTTCCTACTCCACTCCTTTTTGCTTTTCCACTACCTTACCTTATTTAATTCATCTCTGCACTCCTTTCCTCTTTCCTCCCTGCTCACCTAAGCTACCTGAAGACATCCTACCCTGCACCCTTCTTATAATCTCTTCCTCTATATCCTTCTTCATTCTATAACCATAATATAAGCACGTCTCTTACTAAGACATCCTATCCTGCACCCTTCTTAAAATCACCTCCTCTCCATTCTTCGTCATTCTATAACCATAATATGAGCACCTCTCTTTAATAAGACATCCTACCCTGGACCCTTCTTATAATCTCCTCCTCTCCATCCTTCATCATTCTATAACTATAATATGAGCACCTCTCTTAAAATGACACCCTACCCTGGACCGTTCTTATAATCTCCTCCTCTCCATCCTTCTTCATTCTATAACCATAATATGAGCACCTCTCTTACTAAGACATCCTACCCTGCACCCTTCTTATAATCTCCTCCTCTCCATCCTTCTTCATTCGATAACCATAATATGAGCACCTCTCTTACTAAGACATCCCACCCTGCACCTTTATTATAATCTCCTCCTCTCCAACCTTCTTCATTCTATAACCATAATATGAGCACCTCTCTTACTAAGACATCCTACCCTGCACCCTTCTTATAATCTCCTCCTCTCCATCCTTCATCATTCTATAACTATAATATGAGCACCTCTCTTAAAATGACACCCTACCCTGGACCCTTCTTATAATCTCCTCTTCTCCATCCTTCTTCATTCTATAACCATAATATGAGCACCTCTCTTACTAAGACATCCTACCCTGCACCCTTCTTATAATCTCCTCCTCTCCATCCTTCGTTATTCTATAACCATATTATGAGCACCTCTCTTACTAAGACATCCTACCCTGCACCCTTCTTATAATCTCCTCCTCTCCATCCTTCTTCATTCTATAACCATAATATGAGCACCTCTCTTACTAAGACATCCTACCCTGCACCCTTCTTATAATGTCCTCCTCTCCATTCTTCTTCATTCTATAACCATAATATGAGCATCTCTCTTACTAAGACATCCTACCCTGCACCCTTCTTATAATCTCCTCTTCTCCATCCTTCTTCATTCTATAACCATAATATGATCACCTCTCTTACTAAGACATCCTACCCTGCACCCTTCTTATAATCTCCTCCTCTCCATCCTTCTTCATTCTATAACCATAATATGAGCACTTCTCTTACTAAGACACCCTACCCTGCACCCTTCTTATAATCTCCTCCTCTCCATCCTACATCATTCTATAACCATAATATGAGCACTTCTCTTACTAAGACATCCTACCCTGCACCCTTCTTATAATCTCCTCCTCTCCATCCTTCTTCATTCTATAACCATAATATGAGCACCTCTCTTACTAAGACACCCTACCCTGCACCCTTCTTATAATGTCCTCCTCTCCATCCTTCTTCATTCTATAACCATAATATGAGCACCTCTCTTACTAAGGCACCCTACCCTGCACCCTTCTTATAATGTCCTCTTCTCCACCCTTCTTCATTCTATAACCATAATATGAGCACTTCTCTTACTAAGACACCCTACCCTGCACCCTTCTTATAATCTCCTCTTCTCCACCCTTCTTCATTCTATAACCATAATATGAGCACTTCTCTTACTAAGACATCCTACCCTGCACCCTTCTTATAATCTCCTCCTCTCCATCCTTCTTCATTCTATAACCATAATATGAGCATCTCTCTTACTAAGACACCCTACCCTGCACCCTTCTTATAATCTCCTCCTCTCCATCCTTCTTCATTCTATAACCATAATATGAGCATCTCTCTTACTAAGACATCCTACCCTGCACCCTTCTTATAATCTCCTCCTCTCCATCCTTCTTCATTCTATATCCATAATATGAGCATCTCTCTTACTAAGACATCCTACCCTGCACCCTTCTTATAATCTCCTCCTCTCCATCCTTCTTCATTCTATAACCATAATATGAGCACCTCTCTTACTAAGACATCCTACCCTGCACCATTCTTATAATCTCCTCTTCTCCACCCTTCTTCATTCTATAACCATAATATGAGCACTTCTCTTACTAAGACATCCTACCCTGCACCCTTCTTATAATCTCCTCCTCTCCATCCTTTTTCATTCTATAACCATAATATGAGCACCTCTCTTACTAAGACACCCTACCCTGCACCCTTCTTATAATCTCCTCCTCTCCATCCTTCTTCATTCTATAACCATAATATGAGCACCTCTCTTACTAAGACACCCTACCCTGCACCCTTCTTATAATCTCCTCCTCTCCATCCTTCTTCATTCTATAACCATAATATGAGCACCTCTCTTAATAAGACACCCTACCCTGCACCCTTCTTATAATCTCCTCCTCTCTATCCTTCTTATTTATTTATTTATTTTTATATATTTGTTGACTGGGAGTGTCCGACTGGATGTAGGTCCATTTTCTGCGGAGGCCTGGGGAGAAAAGCTCCACAGTTAAAATAAACAGACAGTAGTTACATTAGATTACATAGCAATTAACAATTTACATAGCAATTACTTACAACATATTTACAGATGAAGAACATAGTACATCAGTAGACAACTAGAATCTTTATCTGTGAAGTACATAACAGACATTAACAAATATTACAAGAAGTTCCTGCTGTATAATAAGTACTGGCTTATGAGCATCTGAGCTTGCGATAATCAAGGTAGTTAGTGAAGTGGAAAGAAAGGTAGTGGTTGGATGGGGAGGGTGATATTAGAGTGGGAGTTGCAAGGGCATAGCCAGCATGTTTTTAGGTGCGCTTTTAGTAAAGTTTTGAAGTGGGTGCATGATTTTATGGAGGTAATTGTGGGTGGAAGGGAGTTCCATAATTTGGCTATGGTGCAAGAGAATAGTACTTCAACAGCAGAGTTATTGGCTTTAGTGATCTGCAAGTGTTTTTGTTGCTGGATCTTAGTGGTCTGGTGGTGCGATAGGGTTGGAGTAGATTCTGGAGGGATGGGACATTTAGTGGATGATTTACTAGTTTGTGGGCAAGTGAGAGTTGATACCACTGAAGGAGGTGAGGGAGTTCAAGCCAGCACAGTTCAGCAAGTGTGAGACAGTGCTGACTACGGTAGGATGCCCCTGTGGCAAATTTGGCGATTTTGTTGTAGCAGTTCTCTAGCTTGTTTAAATTGTATTGCCTTAGGTTGGTATATATTGGACAGGCATAAAGTAGGGTGGAGATAAGGTGGGAATTTGCTATTGAAATCTTTGCTGCTTTGGTGAGAAGTTGCTTATTTCTGTATAATGCTCCTAGTTTTTTGTGGACTTTTTTTATGGTCAAGGATATGTGAATGTCAAATTTTAGTTTATTGTCTATTTCCACTCCTAGCAATTTGGTGTGTTCAGCTGGGTATATAGTGGTGTTGTCTTTTGCTGTGATATTAAAGTGAGAGTTGTTTTGAGTATGTTTGGTGGGTTGGAAGATGAGTAGTTTAGTTTTGTTTGGGTTGAGTATTAATTGGGCATCGGATAACCAAGTTTTAACAGAGGAAAAGGCTTCCTGTGTGACTTTTTGCAGTTTGGGTAGAGACTGGGCTGAGCAGATGATGGTTCAGTCATCTGCGTATTGTATGAGTGTGCCATGTTTGGTGGCAGAAGCTAGATTATTGGTGAAAACAGAGAAGAGTAGGGGTCTAAGGATGGATCCTTGGGGAACCCCTATGGAGACAGGTAGTTGGGGAGATATGTCATTCTGCCATACAACGGATTGATGGCAGTCAGACAGGTAACTCTGAAACCAGTTGGTGACCGATTGTGAGAAGGATAGGTTATTGAGGACAGAGATAAGTTGTTTGTGTGGGACCATGTTAAATGCTTTAGATAGGTCTAGGAAAGTAACAGAAGAGAGATAGCCATTGTTTTTATGCTGAAGGATAGTGTTAGTAAAGGAGAGTAAGGCAGTGGTGGTGCTATGGTTTGGTCGGAAACCATGCTGAGTATTGGAAAGGAGGCTGTTAGTAAGGAGGTAGTCTGAGACTTGAGAGTGTATGCATCTCTCTAGTATTTTGGAGAGTGGAGAGAGAATAGCTATGGGGCGGTAATTGGTTAGTTCTGTGTAGCGTCTGCCTTTGTGGAGGGGAATTATATGTGATACTTTCCACAGTGTGGGAACGTAACTTTCTGACAGAGATCGGTTAATCAAGATGGATACTGGGTAGGCCAGAGCATCAGCTGCGATTTGTAGGTATTCACTTGGGAGGTTGTCTGCTGCTAATCTGCTGGGCTTAAGCTTAGTTAAGAGTTTTTTTTTATGTTGGAGGTAGGTACAGGAGAAAAAGAGAAGGCAGTGGGGAGATTACGAGTTGAAGCTGTGGGTTGGAGGGGAAGGGGGTTGTGTTGTTTAGCTAGTGATAGTATGGTTTGTGTGAAGTGTGTGTTGAATGAGGTAGCAATATTTTCTGAGGAGTGAGGGATGTTAGGAGGAGGGGTACTGACTTTACCTGGGTGGAGGATGGAGTTTATGGAGGACCAGAATTGTTTGGGGCTGTGTTGAAAGGAGTCTAGGGCAGACTGGTAGTATTGGAATTTGTCCTGTTTTATTAGCTTTTTGACTCTATTGCATAGTTCTAGGAATTTCTGTCTAGTTGAGGGGGTTTTGGTTTTGCGCCAGTGCTCCCAGTCTTTATCCCTGTTTTTCATTTCTGACTTAGTGGTTTTCTGTAGCCATGGGGAGGGTTGTGCTTTGATTCTGGAAAGTCTTATGAGGGCATGGTAATTAAGGATGCTCAGGAAGGTAGTATTAAAAAATTCAACTGCGTCATCAAGGCTGAGGTACTTTAGAGGATGCCAGTTACATTCTTTGAGGGATGAGATGAATGTGAGTGGGTTAAAGTTTAGTTTTTTATGTATTTGATGGTAGATGACAGGTTTAGCTTGGTATAGGTATTTTTTGAGTAGGAATGTTGGGGAGTGATCACTGAGGCTATCTGATAATCAGCCTGTTATATATGACTGGGGGCTCTTACTGACTAGTATCCAGTCCAGGGTAGTGTGCTTGCCGGAGTTTTTATTTATCCTAGTTAGTGACTGGACTAGTTGGGTGAAGCCATGAAGGTTTACATGATGGGTTGGATGGTTGCCAGAACAGGATTGCCAGTCAATATTGAAATCACCTAAAATGATAGTTTCTTGGGGGGAGATGGTGGGTAGACCAGCTGAGGAGGTTTTCTAGTGGAGGGATGTTTTGACCAGGTGGGAAGTAGCATCCAATTATATTGATGGTTTTGTTTTGGTTTATTTTGAGGTTGGTATATATTATTTCTTCATTGCCTAATTGAGGAGCTGATGATTTTAAGATCGGGATGTTTAGATGCTGTTTAAATATTATAGTTACACCGCCTCCTTTTTTGTTTAGCTGGTCTACTCTTAGTATGCCATAACCTGTGGGGAGTATTTGCTCACTGGTAATGTGAGGTTTTAGCCAGGTTTCTGTCAGGATAACTATATCTGGGGAGTACAAGTCTATGGTGGCATGGAGTTCATGGACTTTTTTGGATATACTTCTAATATTTAGGCTTAGTAGAAGGGATTTTATTCTATAACCATAATTTGAGCACCTCTCTTAATAAGGCACCCTACCCTGCACCCTTCTTATAATCTCCTCCTCTCCATCCTTCTTCATTCTATAACCATAATATGAGCACCTCTCTTACTAAGACACCCTACCCTGCATCCTTCTTATAATCTCCTCCTCTCCATCCTTCTTCATTCTATAACCATAATATGAGCACCTCTCTTACTAAGGCACCCTACCCTGCACCCTTCTTATAATCTCCTCCTCTCCATCCTTCTTCATTCTATAACCATAATATGAGCATCTCTCTTACTAAGACACACTACCCTGCACCCTTCTTATAATCTCCTCCTCTCCATCCTTCTTCATTCTATAACCATAATATGAGCACCTCTCTTACTAAGACACCCTACCCTGCACCCTTCTTATAATGTCCTCCTCTCCATCCTTCTTCATTCTATAACCATAATATGAGCACCTCTCTTACTAAGACACCCTACCCTGCACCCTTCTTATAATCTCCTCTTCTCCCTCCTTCTTCATTCTATAACCATAATATGAGCACCTCTCTTACTAAGACATCCTACCCTGCACCCTTCTTATAATCTCCTCCTCTCCATCCTTCTTCATTCTATAACCATAATATGAGCACCTCTCTTACTAAGACATCCTACCCTCACCCTTCTTATAATCTCCTCTTCTCCATCCTTCTTCATTCTATAACCATAATATGAGCACCTCTCTTACTAAGACATCCTACCCTGCACCCTTCTTATAATCTCCTCCTCTCCATCCTTCTTCATTCGATAACCATAATATGAGCACTTCTCTTACTAAGACATCCTACCCTCACCCTTCTTATAATCTCCTCCTCTCCATCCTTCTTCATTCTATAACCATAATATGAGCACCTCTCTTACTAAGACACCCTACCCTGCACCCTTCTTATAATCTCCTCCTCTCCACCCTTCTTCATTCTATAACCATAATATGAGCACCTCTCTTACTAAGACATCCTACCCTGCACCCTTCTTATAATCTCCTCCTCTACATCCTTCATCACTCTATAACCATAATATGAGCACCTCTTTTACTAAGACATCCTACCCTGCACCCCTCTTAAAATCTCCTCCTCTCCACCCTTCTTCATTCTATAACCATAATATGAGCACCTCCCTTACTAAGACACCCTACCCTGCACCCTTCTTATAATCTCCTCCTCTCCATCCTTCTTCATTCTATAACCATAATATGAGCACTTCTCTTACTAAGACACCCTACCCTGCATCCTTCTTATAATCTCCTCCTCTCCATCCTTCTTCATTCTATAACCATAATATGAGCACCTCTCTTACTAAGACATCCTACCCTGCACCCTTCTTATAATCTCCTCCTCTCCATCCTTCATCATTCTATAACCATAATATGAGCACCTCTCTTAAAATGACACCCTACCCTGGACCCTTCTTATAATCTCCTCCTCTCCACCCTTCTTCATTCTATAACCATAATATGAGCACCTCTCTTACTAAGACATCCTACCCTGCACCCTTCTTATAATCTCCTCCTCTCCATCCTTCTTCATTCTATAACCATAATATGAGCATCTCTTACTAAGACACCCTACCCGGCACCCTTCTAATAATCTCCTCCTCTCCATCCTTCTTCATTCTATAACCATAATATGATCACCTCTCTTACTAAGACATCCTACCCTGCACCCTTCTTATAATGTCCTCCTCTCCATCCTTCTTCATTCTATAACCATAATATGAGCATCTCTCTTACTAAGACACCCTACCCGGCACCCTTCTAATAATCTCCTCCTCTCCACCCTTCTTCATTCTATAACCATAATATGAGCTCCTCTCTTACTAAGACATCCTACCCTGCACCCTTCTTATAATCTCCTCCTCTCCATCCTTCTTCATTCTATAACCATAATATGAGCATCTCTCTTACTAAGACACCCTACCCGGCACCCTTCTAATAATCTCCTCCTCTCCATCCTTCTTCAT
This sequence comes from Protopterus annectens, assembly GCF_019279795.1. Taxonomy (NCBI): domain Eukaryota; kingdom Metazoa; phylum Chordata; order Ceratodontiformes; family Protopteridae; genus Protopterus; species Protopterus annectens. The sequence continues at coordinate 897,271,415 of NC_056747.1, read as the reverse complement.
TCTATAACCATAATATGATCACCTCTCTTACTAAGACATCCTACCCTGCACCCTTCTTATAATGTCCTCCTCTCCATCCTTCTTCATTCTATAACCATAATATGAGCACCTCTCTTACTAAGACACCCTACCCTGGACCGTTCTTATAATCTCCTCCTCTCCATCCTTCTTCATTCTATAACCATAATATGAGCACCTCTCTTACTAAGACACCCTACCCTGCACCCTTCTTATAATCTCCTCCTCTCCATCCTTCTTCATTCTATAACCATAATATGAGCACCTCTCTTACTAAGACACCCTACCCTACACCCTTCTTATAATCTCCTCTTCTCCCTCCTTCTTCATTCTATAACCATAATATGAGCACCTCTCTTACTAAGACACCCTACCCTGCACCGTTCTTATAATCTCCTCCTCTCCATCCTTCTTCATTCTATAACCATAATATGAGCACCTCTCTTACTAAGACACCCTACCCTACACCCTTCTTATAATCTCCTCTTCTCCCTCCTTCTTCATTCTATAACCATAATATGAGCACCTCTCTTACTAAGACATCCTACCCTGCATCCTTCTTATAATCTCCTCCTCTCCATCCTTCTTCATTCTATAACCATAATATGAGCACCTCTTACTAAGACATCCTACCCTGCACCCTTCTTATAATCTCCTCCTCTCCATCCTTCTTCATTCTATAACCATAATATGAGCACTTCTCTTACTAAGACATCCTACCCTGCACCCTTCTTATAATCTCCTCCTCTCCATCCTTCTTCATTTTATAACCATAATATGAGCACCTCTCTTACTAAGACATCCTACCCTCACCCTTCTTATAATCTCCTCTTCTCCATCCTTCTTCATTCTATAACCATAATATGAGCACCTCTCTTACTAAGACATCCTGCCCTGCACCCTTATTATAATCTCCTCTTCTCCATCCTTCTTCATTCTATAACCATAATATGAGCACCTCTCTTACTAAGACATCCTACCCTGCACCCTTCTTATAATCTCCTCCTCTCCATCCTTCTTCATTCTATAACCATAATATGAGCACTTCTCTTACTAAGACATCCTACCCTGCACCCTTCTTATAATCTCCTCCTCTCCATCCTTCTTCATTCTATAACCATAATATGAGCATCTCTCTTACTAAGACATCCTACCCTCACCCTTCTTATAATCTCCTCCTCTCCATCCTTCTTCATTCTATAACCATAATATGAGCACCTCTCTTACTAAGACATCCTACCCTCACCCTTCTTATAATCTCCTCTTCTCCCTCCTTCTTCATTCTATAACCATAATATGAGCACCTCTTACTAAGACATCCTGCCCTGCACCCTTATTATAATCTCCTCTTCTCCATCCTTCTTCATTCTATAACCATAATATGAGCACCTCTCTTACTAAGACATCCTACCCTCACCCTTCTTATAATCTCCTCTTCTCCCTCCTTCTTCATTCTATAACCATAATATGAGCACCTCTCTTACTAAGACATCCTGCCCTGCACCCTTATTATAATCTCCTCTTCTCCCTCCTTCTTCATTCTATAACCATAATATGAGCACCTCTCTTACTAAGACATCCTACCCTGCACCCTTCTTATAATCTCCTCCTCTCCATCCTTCTTCATTCTATAACCATAATATGAGCACCTCTCTTACTAAGACATCCTACCCTCACCCTTCTTATAATCTCCTCCTCTCCATCCTTCTTCATTCTATAACCATAATATGAGCACCTCTCTTACTAAGACATCCTACCCTGCACCCTTCTTATAATGTCCTCCTCTCCATCCTTCTTCATTCTATAACCATAATATGAGCACCTCTCTTACTAAGACATCCTACCCTGCACCCTTCTTATAATCTCTTCCTCTCTGTCCTTCTTCATTCTATAACCATAATATGAGCACCTCTCTTACTAAGACACCCTACCCGGCACCCTTCTAATAATCTCCTCCTCTCCATCCTTCTTCATTCTATAACCATAATATGAGCACCTCTCTTACTAAGACACCCTACCCGGCACCCTTCTAATAATCTCCTCCTCTCCATCCTTCTTCATTCTATAACCATAATATGAGCACCTCTCTTACTAAGACATCCTACCCTGCACCCTTCTTATAATGTCCTCCTCTCCATCCTTCTTCATTCTATAACCATAATATGAGCATCTCTCTTACTAAGACACCCTACCCGGCACCCTTCTAATAATCTCCTCCTCTCCACCCTTCTTCATTCTATAACCATAATATGAGCTCCTCTCTTACTAAGACATCCTACCCTGCACCCTTCTTATAATCTCCTCCTCTCCATCCTTCTTCATTCTATAACCATAATATGAGCACCTCTCTTACTAAGACACCCTACCCTGCACCCTTCTTATAATCTCCTCTTCTCCCTCCTTCTTCATTCAATAACCATAATATGAGCACCTCTCTTACTAAGACACCCTACCCTGCACCCTTCTTATAATCTCCTCCTCTCCATCCTTCTTCATTCTATAACCATAATATGAGCACCTCTCTTACTAAGACACCCTACCCTGCACCCTTCTTATAATCTCCTCCTCTCCATCCTTCTTCATTCTATAACCATAATATGAGCACCTCTCTTACTAAGACATCCTGCCCTGCACCCTTCTTATAATGTCCTCCTCTCCATCCTTCTTCATTCTATAACCATAATATGTGCACCTCTCTTACTAAGACTCCCTACCCTGCACCCTTCTTATAATCGCCTCCTCTCCATCCTTCTTCATTCAATAACCATAATATGAGCACCTCTCTTAATAACACGCCCTACCCTGCACCCTTCTTATAATCTCCTCCTCTCCATCCTTCTTCTTTCTATAACCATAATATAAGCACCTCTCTTACTAAGATATCACACAATTTCATCTCACAGTCTCTAATCATATAATCTCTGATATCTCTTTAAATATTTTATTAGAATTGTCTCAGGTCTCATTTACCACATACTAATCTATGTAACAAATAATATGACTATTGAATTTTTCCTCCCATATTCACTCATGTTATTATTTTTCATTGCACGCTGCCGTTTCTTCATTACTCTGCCCATTTATTCTTCACATACTAACTGCTATGGGAATTGTTTAACCATAAACAGCAGATTGTAATTGATGAAGGCTAAGTTTGCTTACCTCATGCAGCTATCCAAAGTAAATTATGTAATGAGTCCCACTTTCTGCATATTATAAATCTCAATGCATGCACATCTTAATAATATATTGTTACTATAAGACTAAACTCCTACAGTTGTACAGTTAAGACTAAATGCTGCATATTTAAATGAAACTGCTAACTTTAACTATAATGCAAGCTTATATATGTTAGTGCTAAGGAATCATGCATATGCACACTCTATTTACGAAGGACTCACACCACATGCAGAGATGGTGTGTTGCAGTCATACATACTATTGTGAGACTATACAATATGCCAATGACTCTTTTATATGAGTTCGGAGACACTAAATTTCATTCAGTTTTTGCACTTGTGTGATTTCTAAATGACAATAAAGTTTACTTGGACTTTGACTTTATAATATGTTCTGATGATGATGACATGTCACAACTCCAGACTATTGCTCAGGAATCCATCACCTTTACAAAAAACTAGGTTACAAAATAAAAATGTGTCAATTCAATTTGCTTCAACCTCTTCCCAAGCCAACTCAAACCCCGCCTCCATATTGCCTTATTAAGTAAAACTGTCACATAACCTGTATCCCAAACTAACCTGTTAGGGGAAATGATAGACCAAAACCTGACATTTAACAATCGCATCTTTTGTACCATTCCCCAAACAAAACAAAATAAAACAAAAGCTAGGACTTCTTTACAAAGCCATAGTCTACTTCACTGATCATGTTTGGCCATCCACCCAGATGCATTCCTATTACCCAGCCTGTTATACGCATCTTCCTTACTAATCAGCATGCAGTCAAATCAAATAAGCAAATTAGAATAAAACTCTCATAAAACTGCTACATTTGCTAAAAGTCTCTCGAACAAAACATACTACTATACAGGCCTCAACAAACTAGGTTGGCTAGAGCTACAAAACACAATTTACTTTCTGTTAAAAGTAGCACAATGGTGCAGCGGTTAGCATTGTTGCCTCACAGCAAGAGGTTCTCCAGTTTGATTCTCAGCTGGAGCACCTTCTGTGCAGAGCCTGCATGTCCTCCCTGTGGTTGATTGAGTTTTAAAGACATGGTGTGTGTGTGTGTGTGTGTGTGTGTGTGTGTGTGTGTGTGTGTGTGTGTGTGTGTGTGTGTGTGTGTGTGTGTGTGTGTGTGTGTGCATGTGTGTGTGTGCATGTGTGTGCCTTCTGTGAAGGTTGGGCACCAGGCTGACAACTCAACACCATAAAAACTTCACTGCCAATCAATCTGTGGACCGGTGATCCGCTGTGGCAACCCCTAACAGGAGAAGCCAAAAGACTGCTTTTAAAGTAGCACAAAATATTGTACATAAACCCGAAATGTATTCTGCAAATAGAAATCTTCTACAGTGGGTAACCCTAAAAGAGAAATGAGCTCTAAAACTCCGAATTTAATTCTACCACAAAAATACGACAATCAACAAGGATATCCAATTTATCTTTTCTCTGCAGTTAAAAGCACAATTACCACAGAACTTAGGCAAACATTAAACTTTAAGCAAGTTCAAGTCAATTTAGAAATCTTCCTAAATACCAGAGCTATCTGCCCATATGCCTTTCCAAATGGATATCACATTCTCCTCTTCTTTGAGACCTAACAACCTGCTGTACAAGGTATTAGATTGCTCTATGCTCTCAAAGAAATGACAAAACTCCTCTGCTAAGTTCTACAGACCTACTACATTTTCAGTCCGAATCACTTTCTTTTCATCCTCCTCTTTCAGCAGTACCTCAGCCTCCTGTATCAGTTCTTCTTTTGAATTCACTTATTTCATCTCTATACCCTTTCCATCTCCTTGAAATCTTAGGACTTGTCTCAGCCTCCTGTACAATCACTGCTTGTTGAACAGTGCAAAGTACAGAGATGTCAGGTCTGTCACATTAATGAAAATGTTAGGACCAGGATTTCAGGACTGTATTGTAAAGCAATGAAGAATTATGTGTGATGTCATTTACTATATCAGATTCCTACACAATATGATGAGCTGGCTCATGAAACAAGACAAGCAACATTTTCTTTAACAGGAAAAAATTATTATTTAAATTGCAAAGTAGAAAAGTTCAAGTTAAATATTAATTAATTAAAATCTGAACAGATATAATTTGGATGAGCTATTTATGTCATATTACATTGGAGACAATAGTATTCACTCCGATAAATTGTGCTGTTCAACAAGATAAGACTGTGGAATTGCTTGTAAAAGATTATTTTATTTTTATTTGAGAATATGATGTTTATATGTATACTTTGAATATTCTTTTGTGAAACAACAAATGGTTGGATCAATACACTTGAAAGTGAAACTGAAAAAAAAAATCTTTACATTTTCTAAACTGATTTAAACACTTTTAAGACAACTCTATCGAACATTTTATGTTACAATCTAAGTCAACTAATGTATATTTAAATATATGTGTTTGCCTTTACTCAAACAGAAACAATTACACAACTAATTATAGTTACTACATCTTAGTTATTACATATATTTTATACTTGAATTTTATTTATGTTGAAACTTTTCAAATGTTATTGTTAAAAATGAAAGCTATTACTGTAAAATTTTCAAAGCTATGTCTGAGTTGCTACTTATGTCTGTACTTGAAGATTTTCTCCCCGGGCCTCCATTGAAAACAGGTTCTATTAATCCAATTGACTATCCCAGTAAACAAATGTCAAATAAAATAAATAACTGGCCCTATATCTTGCTAACATATGTCAGATGATATTGTTAAGTCATTTTGTTTTGTCTGCATATAGAAAAAGTTATACATCCTGTATAGCACAGTAGTAAATGCTAATAGAAGCTACCCCTACTCCATATACAGTTACATATAGGTCAGACCCTGTCAATTATTTCTTCTTACAATATACAAAATGCTATAGTATCATGTGTATTTGCCTGTGCACTGCATTATACTAATGAGTGACCCTATTCTGCTACATTTATCTTTACGAATAGGCCAGAAATCTTTGTCATCACCTCCTTTTTATAGTCACAGTGTTACATTTCAAGCATATTGTCATGAAATTGGATGTTTCTTTGATGTTTCTCCTATTGCACACATCTTCAACAAAGTATTAGTTTAAGGGTGTGCACACTTATGCAACCAGCTTATTATACATTTTTTATTTTTTTATTTTTCCCCTAAATGATTTATTTGCTTTTCAATTGAATTGTACAGCTTGTAGGTCACATTAAAGGTGAGAAAAGTTTTGAAATGATTTATTGTGGTCTCATTTTTTTATATCACAAAAACATGGCAATTTAACAGGGGTGTGTATGCTTTTTATATCCACTGTAAGAAAGTCCAACAAAGGATGTTAGATGCCAAATGCCATATGGAGCAAATCAAATCACATCGTATCTGAGATCCACCAAGGACATCCTCTTAAAAGAACAACTGCTATATAGTAAGACCACATCTATTATAGCTAACATTGGAGACCTTTCTTGGTGGATCCATAACTGCACAAAATCTCTAACTGTATAGCCACCAGAGTACAACAAGCCAGAAAACAGTTAAGATGGAAATCTCAGAAGGCTTATTCCTAAAGTACTGAAATACTAAAGGAGGTCCAATTCCTGGAATCATGTTTCAGACTGCAATGTCCACTGAAGGTGAGAATTAATGACCAGATGGCCATAATGTAGATGTCTTTAGTGGAGACACTCTTGAATCAAGCAGTAGAAGCAGTCATGCACATAATACTCAACTTGAATAGGGTTTGTTTGGTAAATTATAAACATTGTCTCCCTGGCATAAATAATGTAAGTGTCTCTTCTGTCTTTTTTTGAGATCTTGTTTTTACATAAGGTAAACATGAGCCGATGATATACATCCTTGACATGCACAGCCCTTTATCCATGATTAGTCAGGCAGTTGGCTTAGAGGATCTATCAGTGAGCTGCTTCCGGTGGTGCAGGGTTTGATTCCCTCAGCCTCCTTTGCTTAACTGTGTGACTTTGAACAATTCACTTAACCAGATACTGCTCCCAGGCTAAGTTTGAAAATGGTCCAGGGAGATAAGTGCTTTATCCTGGAAAACAAAAATAAATAATTTCTGGAAATAAAACAATGAGAATAATGGAGTGTTTAATGACATTTCTAGCTCTACTTTTAGGAAGAAATATGTTGACCCTAAGAAGCTTACAATGTTTGCAAAAAATACCAGATAAAACTGCCTTTACATGAGGAACTGCATCTCTGAGATCTTTTCAGCTGAGGTGATGGACTCCAGAAATAGCATTTTCCAAGAAACAAGCTTCAGTGCTGCAAAATCAGTAGGATCAAACAAGGGATGGACAGGCTTGTCATTTGTGAGCTTTAGATCCCATAGAATGGTGGGTTTCTTCAAAGAAAGGTGAATATGTGCAAACCTTATTTCACCAATTGATGCTGATTCACATTTCTGCTTTCTAGAAGGGCATCATGGTCAGTCATAGTCCATGCATGTACTTCGACTATAGAATAACTGAGACCCAGTTATAAAGGTGGCAAGATAGTTCAGGATCACCTGCAAGCTGATCAGCAGTGGTGATCTTAAATGGAGATTCTCTTCAACTTTAACAGACTAGATCCATCAGGTGGAAAGCTTTCTTGTAGCTTTAATCATATCTAATGCCCATGAAGGTAGGACTGACACAATCATAGGTTTGCAGTAAAATCTGCACTCTGATGTTGAGCTGGTTGTCACCAAACAGTGCAAGACATTCTTGTCTAGAAGCAAGGTATCCTCTGTAGTTGTGAAAAAAAGAGATAAAGTGAGGAAATACTAAGCTCACTTACTTACTGAGGCATGTGAATCTGTTTTCCACCTTATAAAGCAAAATGTACAAGGTGAGTTTCATTTGAAAAAATAGCTTGAACCTGTAGCATTGATTTATTAATTACACAAGCATCATGTGTGGTATTTTATTTTGCAGCTTAAGCAAAAATGTGATTGATCATATGTATAAATTAAAGTGTAGATTAAAGTAAGTGTATCTATATATGTGCATTTATGTGCCATTTACATTAGTTTCATAAATGTCTATGTGTTTCTGTCTTAAATTCCAAAATAAATGGTGCAATCATTTTTTTAAATTTTGTTTCTCTCCCAACTGGAGCTTGATCTTGGCTCTCACAAGAGAAAAACAACATCAATGTATTTTAAATGCTTGTGCAATATAACAAATTGTAACTCTTATTAGGTCATTCTATGCTTCAAGCTAATATTAGTTTGAAAGTGCAATAAAGCTTGTTGCTAACAAAAATAAGGGAAACAGCATGGCTGAGCTCTTAGGTTTTGGATGCTATTGCTAATCAATCTGAGGAATAGCAATGGCAGGAAGAGGCAGTCATTCCTGTCCTATGGTGGTTGTAATCTATTTTTACATAAACTGTGGCTGTACTCAGTCCTTCTGCTAGTTTAATGAAATCATCTCTGCATTTTTTAGCCTAGCCGTGCTCTTTTCTAGATGCTTCAGACTTGTATGTTGCTTTGAATAAAAATGAATTTCATTCTTTGGTTGTAGGTAGCTCCATACTAAGAAAGAGCCTATGGCTTGGGACAAACTTGTTGCAGGATGGAGCACAAAGACCATGAAAGGCTGTAACCCAGTAGGATGGATGCTACTGGCATGCATGAAGGCAACTAGCCCTATAGGAATCCAAGTGCACCGTGTATTGGTGTGCCAGCCACCTGCACCTTCATGCAAGACGGAACTGGGAAAAATTTGATTCAGAGAAATTGTGTTGGATATTCTCTGAAAAGAAGTTTTGTTTCATGGGCAGCTTTTGGAGGAAGTTTAGCACTTATGAGAAGTACAAGATTTTCAAAGCAAGTAAAAGGCCATTTTGACCTGAGTGTGCAAAGCTCTTGCAGAGGTTTCACACAATGGTTAAGGTCTTCACCTTGTAAGCACAAGGTACAGGGTTTGATTCTGACCTTGGGTTAATGGCTAGGCTTAAAATGGCCCTTCAGGGCAGTTAGCCTAGTATTCACCTATGAATCTATAAAGGAATTAGAGGTGTTAACAGAGGAAATGGTTCTGCACTTTTGGGTAAATGCAATACGAACAAGAATAGAAGTTAAATACTGTAACATGAGACTATTTACAGCCTAATCATTTATTTATTTGCATTTATTTACCAGGATAGTCCACTGGGCCATAATGAGCCCATTTTCAGTTGAGGCCCAGGGAGAAAAGCTCCACAATTTACAAGAAACAATATATATACTGAATACATAAAGTGGCTACAAATGCAATTAACACATTAAAACAGTAAATGCAGCAAGCAGAGGTAACATTTAAAAGTGATTGTATTGCATAAATCATAACAAATTATCATACAATTTAACAAAGCTAAAGAGAAAGACACTGAATAGAAGGTCACTGAATAGAAATAACTAAAGGTAGACATAGTGAAGGTTACATCCTGCATTCATTATATATAGTATATTTTAAACATCATTGTTAGCATTATGTATTAATGTTACCATAGAACGTAACTGACAGTAGAAGTGGCAAAGCTATATCTGGAATTAAATATAGTACATTTTAAACATGAATGTCAGCATTAAGTAGAGGTATTTAGGTTTTAAAGGAATGAGACAAGTAGCATGTGCAATTCTAAGTGGAAGATAAGACGTTTCAAAGGGAAGTTTTGAAAGTGTCAGGATTTTGAGTAGTTCTAATAATCAAAGGAAGGGCATTCCAAGTTTTAGCTAATGAAATATAGAAGCTTGCCGGCTGGTAGGTTTGGTTTTTGTATCAGCAAGAGGTGTTGATTCTTGGATCTGAGAGACCTATTTGGCTGGTAGAAACTGAATATCTGGCTAAGAGCAGGACATTCTGATGGTTTAAAGATTATTTTGCGTGCACTGTTAGTTGTAGGTAGGAGAGGTGATAAGGTAGTTCAAGCCAGTTGAGAGAGTGAAGAGTAGTACAGTGATGGGTAAAGTAATTGGAGTTAGTAGCAAATTTTGTACAACTCTATTTTAGTATTTAGGGGCGATTGGAGATTAATAAGTAGTGGTGTACCATAGAGTAGGGATGATAAGTGCAAGCTAGAACTTGTTTGCGGAAGGACTAAGGAAGTTATTATGCCTATCCTAATCATGTAGGGAAAACAAATAATGCAATATTATTGTAGGGTAAATATGTAGACATCAGAAATGAAAGCAGGAGATCAAGCTAAGAAATCGGTAAAATATGAGAAGATGTTGATAAAAACTGGTCTAGATCATTTAATCGAATCTTACATCGTTAAACCCCCTCTTTGTCAAACACCTTTTAACTGAACTCTCAAATAAGCGAATGGACTTTTAATAAAAGTTTTTCCTAGAGCAACCATGTAGAATTTGCCCTTTTCCCCACTGTAGTGTGATCTCGGAGTTGGTATATTTAGTTGGGGGGTGAAGGCCTCCACCTGGGTAGGTTTTAAGCTTTTTGATTTTTCCGTGGTCACTAGGGTGGTCTACCATTGGTTTGCCCTAGGAGAAACTTCAATAAGAAGTCCATTCGCTTATTTCAGTGTTTGAGTAAAAGGTGTTCGACAAAGAGGAGTTCAATGATGTGACATTTATTAAGTTATATAGACCCAGCAAAAACATCTAGCAGGTAATGCACAGACAATTCATACATCTAGTTAGGTTTTACCTTAGTTCTTCAATTAATCCAGCTCAGGGATTTGGGGGAAGCCACAGCCTGTCCTAGCAATCAATAGGCATTATATACAAAAACTAATACTGAATAGGTATGCCAACTCATCACAGGATGCACACACACACACACACACACACACACACACACACACACACACACACACACACACACACACACACACACACACACACTCACTCACTCACTCACGCACTCACTCACACAAACACACACACAAATGGACAATTTAGAGTATCACCAATTCATCTATGACACATCTCCTGGCTATGGGAGAAAAATTGAGAACCACCAGAAATCTACAAACCCACACAGGCACAGAAAGGATGTACAGATTCCACACAGAAGGCACCCCAACTGAGAAACAAAGCTGAGAATCCAGTTCTGTGAGTCAGCAATGTGAACTACTATTGCACTTTGTTAAACTGCTCTGCCCTTATGTCACAAGATGGGTCGCAAACTGGCTCAAAGACAGAACCCACAGAGTGAGAGTTGCTGGAGCTATGTCAGACTCGAAACCGGTCACAAGTGGTGTCCCACAAGGTTCTGTCCTGGGACCACTCTTGTTCGGTATATACTTTTCCGAGGTACAGGCCAACGTGGGTGGACTATGGCTCACCAAGTTTGCAGACGACTGCAAACTAGGTGCCATAATCAACTCTCCAGCTGACACAAACATCCTTCAAAAAGGTCTCACAGAGAAGGATAACTGGTGCCAGAGCCATGGTCTAAAGCTAAATGCCAAAAAGTGTATAGTCATACCCTTTGGCAAAAACAATGTGCCCACAAATTACCACATAGGTGGTAACCCATTAAGTACAGAGAAAGTAATTAGGGATCTGGGGACTCAAGTTGATAGCAATCTCTCCTTTGACAACCACATTGCCAAAGTGGTTAGAAAGACCTTTTACATAGCCCACCTCATCATGAAAGGATTCACATCTAGATCAAGAGAGGCAATCGTGCCCCTTTATTCATCCCTCATCAGGCCCATCATAGAATACAATGCCCCTTTTGGGATGTACCTTACCCGACACCTGCAGCAATTAGAAAGACCCCAAAAGTTCCTCACCAAGAGGATCAAGGGACTCAAACAGATGCCATATGCTGCTCTGTTAAAAAACTCCAGCTCTACTCAGTTGCATACCGCCTACTTCAAGGCGATCTATGCCTGACATATAAAGCTATGTCCAATCCAGAATTAATGGACATGCTCCACCTCAGTAAATCTAAATCCCTTAGAGCCACACGCTCGAGGGACTTGAACCTCAGCACTGAAATAAATAGAACTTGCTGGAGGGACAGATTCATAACCCAGAGGCTCCCTTCGCTCTGGAACAGAATTCCAATTCATGTTAGGCAGAGCACCTCACTGAATCTCTTCAAGAAGAATCTTGATGAGTGGATGGGGGATCGTAGGTTTGTCCCGGGGATTACTTCCGTGTCACTATTAGACAGAGGCACAGCAAACTAAACCTTAAAAAGGGCACAGTATACTCAAATCAAGGGGTGGCGTAAGCCAAACAAAATCGGGCTAGGCTTATAATTGCCCCAGGGCAGATAGCCTAGTATGAACCTATGAACCTATGAACCTATAAACACACCAGTATATTAAAGCCATAGCACCAATTGAACTGGAGTCTGGCAAATAGATTTAGTAAGGGATTTTGTCCATGCACAAATATTTCAACAGTGATTCTTTGCAGTGGCATCCGTTATCTGATTCAAGGTAAGTTAACCCTGATGTCCTTTATTTAAAAAAAAAAAATCAATAAAAAATTTACTTTGTGACGTCTGGACACAAGAAAAAGGAAGGGGAAAATATAGCAATGTGGTTTGTATGTACAAAGACAAACCCAGGGACACTGCAAAAGGCTTTTTTTTGCAAACCAACCAGTGGAGTAAAAACATATGAAGGAAAACACTGCATACCAACACACTTTGCACATGTAAATTTCAATTTTTAACAAGGTGGAAGCATGAAGTGATACCTTAACACTTAAATTAATAAAGATCTAAACTGGTTAATAGCATACATGTTTTATTCTTTAGCTCCTTGGTACAAGACCTTACTGGATGTGATTGCAGTCAAGTAAGGCCATGGCTATAGTGCAGCAAAACAATGTCCCCTATAACAAAGGAAATGCTAGAGCAAAGATTAAATTACATGAGTCAAGCACCCTGCTGAGATCTGCCAAACAATTGAATTACCAGGTCAAATTACCCTCAGGACTTTGACAGCTAGGGAAGCTAAGTGTTATGGGGGAGCCCGGGAGGGGAGAAGTAAATGGAATGGAATTCAGTGTCTCACAAATTAGTGCCATTTAAACTAAATTAGAAAAACAGGCAGCAGTAAACAGCACTTTGAGTGTGTTCTGTGGCATTTGCACTGTTTCTGTTTTAAGTAGTCATCCAGCAGCAGGGAATGTTACTTACACTGTTCTATTTTACTCAGTACTTTGTACGCATGCAACATCTATGAAATGACAGGAACTTTAGGCAAACGGAGGCCTGCATGACGTAACATTTTTGAGCCAAACAATGATTTCTGGGATACTGGATGGCAACCTGATTTATCCAAACCACGTCGATATGCCAGCCTCCAGGTGGTCAGAGTCTGGAATTACATATAAAAATATTTAAAATCCTGTAAATAATCCCAGAGTGCTGTTAAAGTGTAGGAAACATCATGCCATGATGTTTTAAACATGTTTTTTTTGAGTCTGTGGTTGCAGTACTCCTTTAATATCTAAATTGCTAATGTGTCTTGTTTCTATGTAAAAAGCTCTGTGTGTGTATGTGTGTGTGTGTGTGTGTGTGTGTGTGTGTGTGTGTGTGTGTGTGTGTGTGTGTGTGTGTGTGTGTGTGTGTGAGAGAGAGAAAATGTTAATACTGCTAATACGTAATACTGGAAAAGAAAGATTTTAAGGCCACAGCTGGAGTGATTGTAGTACAGAAATGTTAGATGGGATGCATCCTGGCAAACCATTTACACAATACAAAAAAATCAAGTCTAGAGTGTTGTTAAATAACTGTGCATAAACACTGTTGAATTCAAATAAAATTGCTGTGCTATGTTTTAAAATGAACTTGTAAAAAAAAAATATATATATATATATATATATATATATATATATATATATATATAGTTACACTTCAGAAGATCGAACGGCTGAAATATCGAAGACCATATGGTCCAGACCATATGATCGATATTTCAGAAGATTGATCTTCTGAAATTGTAACAAAAATAAAAAAAAGAATAGTGAAAGAAGATGGTAATGCAGGTGGGCAAGCACCCCTGCACCCCCCACCCCCTACTTAAATATACCAACTCTGAGATCGCGCTTCAGCAGGGAATAGGAAAATCTTCTGTTCCACACTGTATTGACAGTGTAGCGTGATCTCGGAGTTGGTATATTTAAGTAGGGGGTGTGTGGGGGGCACAGGGGGGCTTGCCCTCCTGCATTACAGTTTTCTGTAACTGCTCTTTTTTATTTTTGTTACAATTTCAGAAGATCAGTCTTCTGAAATATCGATCATATGGTCTTCGATATTTCAGCCATTCGATCTTCTGAAGTGTAACCTTATATATATATATATATATATATATATATATATATATATGGTTCTACCTCACATAAACGAAACACCAAAACACCGACAACGCAATCACCGAAACCACATAACCGACAGTACAAAAACACGAAATTCCACATGCCCGACAACGAAATAACCGACGGTACACAAACACGAAACCTCATACACTTCACACACCACAATCAACAAACAAAACACATTCCCCGTCCAAAAACCACATACACAACACAAGCACACCAAAATCCCTACAAACCCACACTAAACCTCACATACACAACTACCTACAACCCTAACCCAAACCCTAACCCTAAGGTCCGTCACTACCGCGCACTTACCTGTCCCACTCCCTAACCCTAACTCACATATCCCGCGCCTAACCCAAACACAATCACTACCGCACACTTACCTGACCCGCTCCCTAACCCTAACTCACTTATCCCGCCCCTAACCCAAACACAATCACTACCGCACACTTACCTGACCCGTTCCCTAACCCTAACTCACTTAACCCACCCCTATCCACACATACCTTACTCGCACCCTAACGTCCGTCACTACCGCATACTTACACAGCCTTTTCCCATTTCGGCATCCTCGGCGTCGGTGCTTTCATCTGTCGGGTCGGTCTTCTGCTTGTCGATCTTCTAGGTCCCGCCACGTCAGTCTTCTGCGCTGTTGATCTTCTGGGGCTCGCGATTTCCCTGTCGATGTTCCGGCGTGTCGTTGAAGTGAGGTAGAACCATATATATATATATATATATATATATATATATATATATATATATATATACATACATACAGAGAGAGAGCCATGCTGATAAATTAATTACCCAAACAGTTCTTCAGAGTTAAAAGGGCTTTAAATATATTCCCTAGGATTCAAACAATTCTTCTCATTTCATGCTAACTGCCCACTGTGGTTTGGGCAATTAACATGATGAAGAAAAATTCTGATTCAGAGACAATGTAAAGCTGCATTGAGAAACATTTCATTAGTGTCTTATAACCGTGTCTCTGAATTGAGCACTGCACTGTTAGACCTGACAACGCTAGCATTCACCTTAGCAGCCTATGCATTGAATTAGCAAATGCACCCCCTACATGTGCATGCAAACACTTACACAAACACTCACGCATGCAGACATGCACGCACAAGTGCGTGTGCATGTGTACGTGAATACACATTCAGACACCCATGCACTTGCATGATTACATTCCCAGAAATTCACACACACACAAACACACACATGTCATTAGCCACTACTTTGGACTGCTACATTAGCATGTGGCTTCCCTAGTGAGAATGGTCTCCGTGCTGAGGATTCCATGGGGGAAATCTCAGTGGTAGAGCAGTATAAGAATCAGAAAGGGTTACGTCGATTATAAGATAAGGCTTCCACATCACTGGATACCCTCTGAACTCCCCCCATTGTTCCTTAATCAGGTTATCAAGTATTCTAAAATGAAATGTATTGGAGTGAGGTGAAGGCCTATTAGATACAGACTGCCTGTCACTTTTAGGGAATAAAAGCTGGATTCTAAATTTTATAAACAATAATATAGATTTACATGTTTCATCACTGAATTTTGAACTAAGGGTTGGTAACTACTGCTTTTTTTAGCCATTCAAATTAAAGTCTAATGAAGTCCAAACAGTGAATATGATGAAAACACTCACTCTATTTTAATAACTTTGAAGTGCTTGTTCTGTGTGGTCTCTAGTCTGATTCGTCTGTGCATTGAAAATTTGTTTTTGCTCTAGAATCATTCATTTTTAAAATGGTTAGCAAATATTAGATTTTAAGCTATATGCAGACTTTTTACATTTTTTCATTTAACAGCAATTAAGGCAAGAGCAGTTTAATGCGGTGCAAGCTGCCAAGCTATCCATTATTGTAACTAACATGCCAAACTTTCAAGAAAACTAATGCTTACATCTGATGTGTGTTTGTGTGTGTGTGTCTGTGTGAGTGTTTGTGCGTGAGTGTGTGCATGCATGTGTGTGCGTGCGTGTGTGCGTGCATGCGTGCGTTCGTGTGTGTGTGTGTGTGTGTGTGTGTGTGTGTGTGTGTGTGTGTGTGTGTGTGTGTGTGTGCGTTTACTATGTAATGGTAGAAATGCAGAATAACACCTTCATGTCATTGACAGATTATGGTTCTAGACCCAGCTATAAAATGCTTGGTTGTATTAGCCACCAACATTTTGTTGATAGTTCCCATATTGTTATTTTTAAACCTGAAAAACTAATTAGTGCATTGATACACAACTTAATTCTTAAAATTAAAAACAAGGATTGTTCTAGTAGCTTACCGCTCATATTGCTTGATTCAGAGAGGTTCTAGACCTTATAAGAGGTGTTTAGATACAGAAAAGTTAAATAAGCTTTGTCAAATGCATTACCTGAGGAGCTCCTGGATTACTTCAGTCCTTTTTACATGAATATGCTTAGTAAAAGTAATTTAATAATGCTGTGGTTACTCAATCATGGAGAAAGTTTATGGCCTATTGTTTGCAATCTGATTGTGTGATATGGGGGCATGTCTGCCTTTTTAAAGGCACTGTGCCATGTCTCTCTTAGGCTGTGTGTTTTAGTAAACCAGATGCCATATTTTAGGAAATGTTATCTTACATAGACCACATTCCACACTCTGGAAAATGTATTAAATAAAGAAAAGCTGAGATCAATCCCTGACAGCCAGGAGGATAACCAGGAAGCCCAGCTGATACCAAATGATAATTTTGTGCTATTATTATAGACATAGAGCAAAACTCAAGTTGCATGTCTGTTAAGAAAAAACAAAACAGTGAACGTATCCACTCAGTATGACTTAAATGCAGCCGTGCAACATTTGGGTTCCAGATTTGTCAATAACAGGTATAATACTTGGCAAACCTAGTATTTTTAAAGTGGCTGTCTTAGCAACATGTATTAGGCTTGTAGAGTTAAGTTTAAAATCATCTATGGACACTACTTGTTGATCAGGGGTCCTGATTAAAATAAGGTTGCATAAAATGTTGTACAGATACATTTTGTAGACATCAGCCAATTAAATTACTTCAAGTCAGATGAGACTGCGTCAACAGTCATTTTGGAACATAAGGTTACAACAATATTCAAAAGAGTATTGTTCCGATTTTTGATTGCACATTTAGTCACTGTCTTCAGACTGAAGTTCAGCCACATAAAATAATTTCTTTTTTCTTGGATAACATTAGAAATGTTATTCTATATACTCTGAATACCATAATGTTAGAAAGCTGGTTTTGGTATCTTTGTAGTTTAATGGGTTTAGTGAGATCCCATTTTGGATTTGTAACTGTAAAAGTCATATTGTGCCATGAAAGAGAGAAAAATGCTCCGGGGAGTTTACATTTGGGTACCCTACAGGCAGGGCACATTGTTAGAGCAGGCTGGTACAATGTGGCAAGCTTTGCAGGTGTGTTCTTGGAATACATCATCTCAGACACTAATCAATGTATCCATAATGATGGAAATTTTCCTTAATAGGCAAATGGTCACTCAGGCATGGAATCTAACTGCTTGACTTTGACACAAATATGCTATGTTTTCTCCAGTAAAGATGGATGGTGTGCTCTTGCAGAAGAACCTCTAAATATACAGGAATGCCATATGGAGAAACTTGAGTATTATTAACTGAACCTTGTTTTTCCAAGGTTGTATTGCATGATAAGAATGCTGCTATTTTTGCAAGACACCTACAACATTAAGTCTGTTTTATGAGCTTATAATATTTTAATTTTCTCAAAATAAAAGCTTTCAGGCAACATTTCTGCAATGAGGAAGGCCCAAGCAAGTCTAAAGTAGTGGGCCCATAATAGATTTACCATTCGTGATAAATGGAAATAAAAGGATTGTAAACAAGTGTACTCATCTGTAGATTGATAGGGAAATAGTTAAGACAGGTGGTGCACATTTAAGGTACATGTGTTTGGAAGGACAGTCTGTTGTCTGGGAGATGCTCAGAGTCTTTTATGGAGTAAAGAAAGGACTCACTGTGATAGAGTCTGAAAATCTTCACTACAAGGTTAGATGGTAGACACAAAAATAGTCAAGAAGAGTTTTTTTGTAACAGGTACTCTGGCTAGAGCTCCACCTTCTCATTTCCATAGTTGATGTGATCTTACAGTCTGTGATGATAATGCTTTGCCAGTTTTAGCAATAAATCCAAATAAAGGACCACATGGTAACCCAAGCTAAACAATGTGTTTTTAAAGATCAATTTAATATGAACAAAATCCATGGAAATACTGGTACTGGCACTGATACTGCTCTTTAAGCTCAGGCTGTGTTACTCTTGCGAAATACTTAGACTGGAAGGAGTTTAAAATAGGACGGTTGAGAAGACATGATGTTCGTCCGACGTGCACTTAAACAACATGAGAGTCAAAAGTCATAAGGGATACAACTGAGAAAAAGTAAGCCTCCATTTATTGTGGGATGTGAATCTATCTTCCATATTGTAAGAGCACAAAGGTACTTGATGGTTTTCATTTGTGATGCAGCTGACCCTGTTTAACTGAACTCTTAGGAATGCAAATATCATGAATAATATTGCATTTTACATCCTAAGGAAATACACTATTTAAGTATGAATGTATTGTAAACTGAGTGTAGTCATACATATACATTCTGTTTTTGTCACTTCTGCTAGTTTTCTCAAATGGTGATGCGTTTCTGTTTTTAGTTCTAAATAGCTGACATGAGAGAATCCGGTTCTGTGGAACAGCAGGATGAAGTCATAATTACAGCCCGAATCACCAATCATCCAGGATTAATTACTGACCAGGACACTGCTGGAGCTGGTGAAGTAAGCTGGGAGTAAGCAACTGACACTTGGCATTCCCATACTGGAGGAGAGAAGCAGTCTGATCCGTTGCTGCCTACCTATTAGTAGAGGCAGAAAGCACAGCATGTAGCAGTCAGGAAGACACATACACATCCAGCAGACTATGGTGCAGTAAACTCATTAGGCAGATGCAGTAAAGAAGGTGTCTACCATTGGGTGAACTGTAGTAGACAGTAGAAGTCAGGCTGCCACAGGGACCATCACATAGATCAGAGGAAAAAGAATCCACTCTCCATGCCTGTCTTGGTGATGGCCTATCCACTAATTAGATCTTGTCCCAGCACTCATGGTGTTACAGGGAATGAATGGTTTATTACATGGAAGGTGCCTGCTGGTCAGCAAACATAAGGGGTAAAAATTACCTAAAATACCTAACATGAGCATTTTCAGAAATGCTGTTTATCTCCAAAGCTAGAAGTTGTCAGCAGTAGCTTTATTCTCACTACAAATACATTTTCAGAAATGCTGTTTATCTCTAAAGCTAGAAGTTGTCAGCAGTAGCTTTATTCTCACTGCAAATACATTTTCAGAAATGCTGTTTATCTCCAAAGCTAGAAGTTGTCAGCAGTAGCTTTATTCTCACTACAAATACATGGTAATGCATTCTGACTCCAGTAGCTCATTTTAAACATCACTGCTTCAAATGAATGCTATCTTTAACTATAATAAAATCATAGAAATAGCTTGATCGAACTATTAGAATCATATTACTTATTACCAATAATATATAAAGAACTGCAAGAATGAGATGGTCTCATCATTCTTGCCTAGAAGTATTTTTTAATATAAACTGTGCCTATATTCAGGGCTGGATCCTGCACAAGGCAAACTAGGCAGCAGCCTAGGGTCTAGTACTGGCTTGGTGCCTGGGATGGACATAATAAAATGTCTGATACTATCAAAAGAATGGAAGATCCATCATCCTAGCCAGGCACTTGCAACAGTTGGAACACCCTCAAAGTTTCCTCACCAGGAGAATCCAGGGTATGAATACCCTGCCCTGCACAGATTGCCTTAAGATCCTGTCTCTGAACTTGGTCTCCTACAGGCTACTGTGAGGCAATCTATGCATAGCATATAAGGCATCCTCACATCCAGCTATGATGGATCTCTTTCACATCTGCAAGACAAACAGCAACAGAAACACTAGAATTAAGGACCTAAACTTTGTTTGCAACATAAGTAGAACCTCCTGGAAGGACCAATATTTATTGGGTGGGAAATTGCAAAGTCACCAGCTCGGCTAGGCTTGTAAATACCCTAGTGATTGCTAGCCTAGTAGGAACCTATGAACAAACACACTACTACTACAATCCCATTCCCAAAGCAACATGCAGAGGAATTCAGCCTGGAAATGCTACAATGCTACCATTCAATCTCTATCAAGCATCAGCAAAGAAAGCTCTATGAAGCACACATCTCTTTCTAGTGGAACATTTGAAAGAAGCAACAAATATATATGCATGTGTGTGTGTGCGTGTGTATATATATATATATATATACATATATATACATATACACACATATATATATATATATATATATATATATATATATATATATATATAAAATTGCTCTGCAAATGCAGGAGATTTCCCTGAAATCATACAGGATGTATTATTTTATATGAATAAAGCACTATCCAGCAAATGTAGATTTCCCTGAAATTGAGTGTGAGATTTTTTTTTTATGAAGTGATGTCCTATAATAGTAGGACATGTCCCTGAAATTGAGCAGAAGATTTTCTTTTATAAGAATAAAGCACTGTCCAGCAATTGCAGAAGATTTCCCTGAAATCAACCAGGAGATATATTTTTTTATGAAGTATTGTCCTGCAATAGTGAGAGATCATCATCAGCAGATCAGCAGATTTCCCCAATATCTAGTGGGAGATACATTTTTTTTTTTTTTTTTTTTTTATGAAGCACTGTCCTGTGGAGTAGCAGGAGATTTCCCTGAAATTGATTGAGAGATACTCTTTTTGATACACAGAACTGCCCTGCAATAGCAAGAGAAATTGTTTGTGGTTTATGAAGCACTGTCCTGGGAGATATTTTCAAGGCGGATAAGTATTTTGGTGAAGTTGATTTGAAGCATTTTCATATTTTGCAGGTGTGTGTGTATGTGTGTGTGTGTGTGTGTGTGTGTGTGTGTGTGTGTGTGTGTGTGTGTGTGTGTGTGTGTGTGTGTGTGTGTGTGTGTGTGTGTGTGTATGGGGCTGTGTGTGAGTGTCTCCAGAATAACATATTGTCTCAAGTATGGATTACAGATCACAACTTGCCTTATGATTAATTGCCCTTCAGAAGGATTACCTGCTGTGCTATGAATACAGAAAATTCGGATAAGCTCTGGGGATTACAATTAATCAGTAACACCAATCATTAGAGTGCAATAGTTATTACTCAGAAAATACATGTTTTATCTACCAAAGCTTAGGACCATTGTCTGTTTAAATGACTTGCCCAAAGTCACACAATAGGCAGCTGGAGCTAAGATGAATCAAACCCTGTACTCTTTGTGATGCCCGTGCACTAGCCCAGTAATCAAGGAGCCTCGATGCTCACCACTAGCACCAGTGAGGGGCGTGCACATTGGAAAGGATAACAAGTACACATGCACAGTAAAGTACAATTTCCCAGAGCACACAGAGATCACAGTCAGTCTGGGGCCTGGTTTATTGAGGATCTGTAGAGAAAGGGAGAACACTCCCCACTGCCACAGATATAGGGTACAGATCCCAGCTGAGTAGTCAAGCCAAAACCTCCAGTGCTCTCTCTCTCTGTCCAACCACTGCTTTGTGCCCCTGCCCAAGTAGCTGACATACACACACTTTGATATTTAGTTTATATACAAACACATAGACAATCCTGGGGAAGGCTGGCACAGGTTCTCCAGCTATGCCCCCTCCTGCCAGGCTATAAGGTAGTAATCACTGGCACCAACTACTCTTATCAGCTACTAATAAGGACCTTCCCAAAGGGTGACCAATTTCACTGTGTAATATTACTGTTATCCAAATAGTAAGTGTGACTTAGGGCTAAAGCTATTGGAGTGGCTTGGACAGTATCACTGAATACATGCCTTTACACAAAACAGCCACAGTTGAAAGGTTTAAAAATATTTAATAATAAATAATAAAAACACAAGACAAATCTTATTACTTCAACACAATGACATTACAGAGATCAGAAATCACAAGAAAATGCTTTAAAATAATACTGTAGAATAGTATGATATAAATATAGAAAACAGCTAGCCTAATCTGGCTATTTCTGTCTATCTTTAAGAGAAATCACTGTTCTAAATAAATATCTTACTTACAGAGCAAGCAAGTGCTGGTGAGTGGATGTTCTTCAGACAAAATCCAAAATGCTCAAGTCTCTCTCTCTCTTACTGAGAAAGTCTTAAATTGATGACACAGTACTGCTGAGTCATTTCACGTTACATCATTATTGACACTTCTCTGGTTCCCAGGCTAACAGAAACTCAAAATTTACATTCATTAGTAAGCTGCACCTGGCCAGGAAGCCACAACAATAAAATACATTATACATGTAAAAATTTTAATAATTATCTCTTACATCAAGGCAATAGAAAGATTTTCCTGGCCCAGACATCCTGTCTCTGAGCTTGAGATCACTCATACAACACTTGACTTTTCAGCTTTCTTCCGGTAGAGTGCACTGTGGTTACATTTTTGAAGCTCAGTACAACATGTAGTTTAATCCTAACATATAGTTATCTTTACATTTGTAGAACAAGTCTGTGGATTACATTAAAATTTACAATGATATAGAATTATTTACAAAATTATATCTAGCTAGGCTGGCAGCCTTCATACTCTTAACTACAGGAAGCAGCTCATTAAGAGTTTAGAACTGTAATCCACTGGACTAACTACTAGTCCTTGTACAATTTCATTTTGTGATAAATACCTGGAGGCAACAGTCAATAATGCTAGTCATCAGAATTTCATAGTTATTGTTCAGAAAATGCATTGTAAGTTAATAGGAGTTGTCTGGCATGTAAGGCTATGGACTATTAGCAAGCTGCTTTCTGTAGTCGGATGTACAAGTCTGAATCCTTCCACCTCCATTTGCCTTCTTACCTTTGAGCAATAAATTCAAGCAATGTTCCTGGGTCATCCCTGAAAAGGGGAAATTTGTATAATGAGTATAACTGGTCAGCAAACAGATAAAAGAAAATGGCATTTAACATTTGTGCTTTTGTTTCTTGTTATTTTTTACCTTGTGCAACATTCTTGAATAAAGAAGTTGAGAGGTAATTTTTGTCCATTCCTTGTAAAACTTGTGTTTTTTCTGACAATGTTGTAGATTACAGGCTTGCATTTTAGACTTTGTATCCTTCAGAAAATGCTTGCCTATAAACAGCTTTTTATTCTAGCAATTTCCTAAGTATATGAGAGAAGCATTTAAGGTATTTCCTGATTTGAAGTCTTGGTCTCTGATTTAAACTAGGAAGTTGAGAGGCCAGAGAGGGTTTGGAGTGGGTTCCACTGTACAGTTTTGACAACAGTGAGCTGAGGTAAATTTCTAGCTCATTATTGTGATTGCATTTATTCACAAGTTCTCAAGTAGATATCTGAGGTGTACAATCATGCAAGTGGCTGTAATTGATAGCTATGTATGTGTGTGTGTGTGTGTGTGTGTGTGTGTGTGTGTGTGTGTGTGTGTGTGTGTGTGTGTGTCTATAAACACTTGGCTTCTGCAACTCACAGTAGTTATGGTGTAAAGGAAGGAACAGATTGTAGTAAGCAGGAACATCATCACATGAGCCATGTTCTTTGGGTATGATCCTTGGTTTCCTTATGTTTTGACAGTTGATAGTGTGTTTATTTGTGGGTAAACTGGACAGCATGAAGTCTATGAGTTTAATGTTAATATTTTAACTGTGAATATTTTTAAATTAACCTTGTGTTTTTTCAGCTATATAGGTGTGAAATGCTACAACAGTCTGTCTTGATGAATAAAGCTATAAGCTGTTTTGTAGTGTAGGGTTTGATTACTTCAACCTTCATTTGTCTACAGTGTGACTTTGACCAAGTCACTTCAACAGATGGTGCTTCTGTGCTACCCCTGAAGAGGGACACTTGCATACAGAGGACTGTCCTAAGCCATTATTAAATGCAGTGTGCATTTGTCTTTTAACTTCATGCACATTTTACATAGATGTTAATCAGTGCTTCACTATATGCTGTTTCACTATGAGTCCCAGCATGTCTCGTAGTTTAATGGACTGTCATATGCATTTTCAATAAATGTGATCTCTAGAAAAACTACCACAACCACGAAAACAGTCTTACCAACAAGGTAAAAAGGAACTTAGAAGTAGACCAAAAGCTCTGGATAAAAGTTTAATGCTCAGCTCTGCAGCTCCAAATAATCTTAAATAGCTCACAAGATAAAAACGAAGTAGATCTCTAGAAAAGACTTCTTTACTGTATGTCATGTAAATTTGTTTTTAGTATAAGATTGTTTTGTTTAGCAAATGGATGTTGGCATTTTTGCTGTAACATTTTAAATAATAGTTCTACATTAAATACAAATCTTTGTAATAGTTGT